>NC_135239.1:207172256-207472256 GCF_051348905.1 Ranitomeya variabilis
TCTAGGAGGGGCCATGGGGGGAGCTGGTGTCTAGGAGGGGCTATGGGGGGAGAGCTGGTGTCTAGGAGGGGCTACTGGGGGGAGCTGGTGTCTAGGAGGGGCTACGGGGGGGGGGAGCTGGTGTCTAGGAAGGGCTATGGGGGAGCTGGCGTCTAGGATGGGCCATGGGGGGAGCTGGTGTCTGGGAGAGGCCATGGGGGGAGCTGGTGTCTAGGAGGGGCTATGGGGGGCGCTGGTGTGAGGAAAGACTCCATAGGTTGCAAATCCATGACTTCTACTCCGAGCGGTAAATATTTTGGTGCAGATTGAGATACAACGTATCAACCAAGTGGAAAAAAAAAAAAAAACTGACAAAATCAAGGAAGGTAATCTTAAATGTCTGCGTGTTCCACGTTTAACTCTGCTGTGACATTCTAAGAGGAGATCGTGCCGGAGCAAGGAGCCGGCTGTCATAGTTTATTACCGTCTCTGCCTTCCTGATCGCTGTATACCCGGCACCAAACAAACTGTGTATACAGCTCCGGACCCAGTGATCGTGTGATCGCTGAGTGTAGGGAGAGAGGTGCGTTCTCGGAGAAACAATCAGCTCTGCTATGGAGCCAGGAGGCTGAATTTCCACTGACACTGCATCTAATACACCAGCCCCAGTTACAGGGGAAATAAGGTAAAAAAAAAATAGTATTTAAATGCTACAATGTGAAATAAATGAAAATAATATTACAAATAAGAGGCTGCTAATCCAAATCACTGTTACTTAGCTCTGCCCCCTGTCAAAAACCATGTCTGATACTTGAAAAAAATATTTTTTTACAGAAAAGGGGACACATTGAAACATTTTATTTCAGTACTTAGAATAAAAAAAAAAAACAAGACAAGCAGGCATTTCCTTTACTTTCCCACTTATTTTGGTCCAAACGACATGAGTAACGCCATGTATGTTGTCTATCTGGACTTAGTGCATAAAATGAGAGTAATGGGACCAGAGGAAGATTTATATAACTGGAGTAACCGCTTACAGACCAGTCGGCTTCATGTCGGCCCAGTGTCCCTGGTTGTACTCGATAAACCAGTAAGGTAAATCACCAAGGGACACTGTATGTCAGTGGCTGAGGTCACATCGGCGTATAAAGAATTGTCCAACTTTCATCCAGAAAACGCTGACCATTTGTTTTCAATTGTTGTCCATATGCAATATTTTTTTTTTTTAGAAATCAGCGGATATTGAAATCTTACAATACGGAATGCAGTTTCCTATGTTAAAGAACTGTAAAAATCAGATGCACAGCAGGGGCTCAGTGATGTTTACAGTGAAGCATGTTAGGGGGCTCAGCAATGTTTACAGTGAAGCATGGAGGGGGCTCAGTGATGTTTACAATGAAGCATGGTGGGGGCTCAGTGATGTTTACAGTGAAGCATGGTGGGGGCTCGGAGGTTTACAGTGAAGTATGGAGGGGGCTCAGCAATGTTTACAGTGAAGCATGGTGGGGGCTCAGTGATGTTTACAGTGAAGCATGGTGGGAGCTCAGTGATGTTTACAGTGAAGCATGGTAGGGGCTCAGCGATGTTTACAGTGAAGTATGGAGGGGGCTCAATGATGTTTTCAGTGAAGCATGGAGGGGGCTCAGCGATGTTTACAGTAAAGTATGGTGGGGGCTCAGTGATGTTTACAGTGAAGCATGGTGGGGGCTCAGGGAGGTTTACAGTGAAGTATGGAGGGGGCTCAGCAATGTTTACAGTGAAGCATGGAGGGGGCTCAGCGATGTTTACAATGAAGCATGGTGGGGGCTCAGTGATGTTTACAGTGAAGCATGGTGGGGGCTCGGAGGTTTACAGTGAAGTATGGAGGGGGGCTCAGCAATGTTTACAGTGAAGCATGGTGGGGGCTCAGTGATGTTTACAGTGAAGTATGGTGGGGGCTCGGTGATGTTTACAGTGAAGTATGGTGGGGGCTCGGTGATGTCTACAGTGAAGCATGGAGGGGGCTCAGTGATGTCTACAGTGAAGCATGGAGGGGGCTCGGTGATGTCTACAGTGAAGCATGGAGGGGGCTCGGTGATGTCTACAGTGAAGCATGGCGGGGGCTCGGTGATGTCTACAGTGAAGCATGGAGGGGGCTCGGTGATGTCTACAGTGAAGCATGGCGGGGGCTCGGTGATGTCTACAGTGAAGCATGGCGGGGGCTCGGTGATGTCTACAGTAAAGCATGGCGGGGGCTCGGTGATGTCTACAGTGAAGCATGACGGGGGCTCAGTGATTCAGACAAGTATCAGGAATTCCAAAGAGAAAACTTCATGTCTTCTATGAGGAGCTGAAGCTTGGGTGTCATTGGACTTTCCAACAGGACAATTCTCCCAGTACCTTTCATTGCACCAAGCCTTGGTTCTGGAAGATTCCAGAGTCACTTTCGCCAGATTTGAACCCCAAATCTTCGGTGGGATGTGAAGAAGCTCCAAGCACAAGGATGCTATGATGAATATTTCTGAGACTGCAGGGTCCAGGGCATTTTGTGCTGGTTTTGGAGAAACCTTGTTCTATTAGTTTAGTTGTGTTCAGAAATTTACATTGTTCTTTTTTTCTTGGTTTATTGCAAACAGGAGAAAGTTTGTACATTTTGTCAATAAACTGAATTTCCAATGAGAGGGGTGAATGATCCCTGAGACCAGAGCACGTCACCCGGTGTTATACCAGTCACCGACAGCTTTCATGATGTCCTCCATACTTTACTGCACACAATTGACATAGGAAACTAGGACTAAGCACGGAAAACAGATACCGTGTGAGCGCACAGCCGGCGACTGCTCTTACCACTGAACCTTGATTCTTGGTTTGCTCCTTTTAGGAGCAGTTGTCATTTGTTGCTAATCTTTTTTTTGTGGGTGTGCGCAAGTCCCGCCACAATCATGTGATATGAAGGTTCTACTGTTTTTGATAACAGAAGGTTCCCGTTTAATACATTTGACAATGGTTTTCCCACTATGGACAACCCTTTAAAAATAAGAATTCTGTCTGCAGTAAGGCACCACCAGGGGGAGCTCTCTGCACACATTAACAGCAGCTGTCACTAAGCTCAGAGGAAGCAATATAAATACATACAGAATACAGCAGGTGCCCCCTAGTGGCTATCAACAGGTATTACAATTGTCTTTTATTTTAGAGGGGGCTCCCAGCAGATCAAGGATCCTGCTACCTGTCAGTATTTCATCCTTAGCTCCACCTGACAGGTCTGCATCCACCGTAGTATAATTGTGCTTTGTGGTGAATGACAGCATCAATTAATTGCCTCAACGTTGGTTAATGATGAAGGGAGATGGAAGCGACGGCCGGGGAGGGGATCGTTGGAAACTCCAGGCTAATTATAAGCGAGAGCTATATGGAGGAATTCTCCTGAGCTGGTCGGGAAGTTGGGGATGATGGCGGATGCGGCTGTCGGTATTAATCACTTCTGTCTCAGTGTATCAGCGACATTGCGGGAGATGCACAATTTGCAGTCACATGCAAGCTGCTGTTTGTGGGTGCGGCGCTGTTTTTGGGGTCTCCATGACTGTTTTGGGGGTCCGTATCCCATATATATTCCATTTGGTCTTCAGGCAACTCATTGGGACCATAAAATATTAAAAATATCAGATGCCATATTGGGGCCGCCCGCACAAGTGCACGCAATTTACAGTGCAGGTTGATGTGCGTGCAGAATAATGGGAGTTGTGGTGGCAAAAAGCCAACCGGAGGAGAAAACCAGCGGTACAGCAGGGTCAAATCTGATATAGCAGAGCTGAGTTTGCCACAGAGTCAATTGCAGAGTTGCAAGTGGTACAGCAGAGCTGAGTTTGCCACAGATTCCTACGCAGAGCTAACAGCAGTACGGCAGGTTTGTTTGACTTTAGTTCTAAACCCATCTTGAAATTGAATGGAGCATGCAGAGTTGACCCAGAGATGTAGCAGAGCTTGGTTTGTCACAAATCCAAGGCAGAACTGACCATTAGTATAGCTCTCCACCAGCGATGTAGCTGAGCTGTGGTTGTCAAGTGACCAAGTGAATCCAGAAATCACAAAAACAATCCACAGTAGTGATGTGGACACCAATTACCTATATACTGAAAATGGTGCCGCCTCTGTCTGAGCCGGCGTATAAGGCCTGGAGTCATGGAGGAACATAGAGAGCCGGCACTGGATCCAGGAGAGGGATTGCAGCCTTGTGTTTGCTTTCTCCTGATTCACATGTAAAATGCCATGGAATAAATGGCACTATATAAATGTATAATAATAATAATATCCGGTCATTGGCCTAAATGTAATGTTCTCATACATGCTGAATGGAGAGAAATGATTGTTGTAGAGAAGCCTCATGGCCACTAGATGGCGGCACAGCTATATTCACTGATCAGGATTTCATAAAAGTTTTGGTAAAATCTTATATAAGTTCAAAATATTCTGCAACTACAAGATCATTACTGATGCTGGAGCTGTGATATTTAGTAGTAATAGTATTGTCCCCGTGGTCAATAGGAGTACAGTAAATAAATCAATGGGGTTCTTGGGTTGGAATCAGATAACAAAATAGCAAATATGATATCCAGTGGGGAAGGGGGAGATTGGAGAGGTGATATTATTTGTGGTGATCTAGGGAAATAAAGAATTAATGTTCACATATCATTTAACTAGGTAACAAATTCAGGACTAGTAACATAATGTTTTTATATTTGTGATACAAATCTCAGAATTCTTCTTTAAAGGGAACCTGTCACCCCCAAAATCGAAGATGAGCTAAGCCCTCCGGCATCAGGGGCTTCTCTACAGCATTCTGGAATGCTGTAGATAAGCCCCCGCTGTATCCTGAAAGATGACAAAAAGAGGTTAGATTATACTAACCCAGGGGCGGTGCTGGTCCGCTGCAGTCCGGTCCGATGGGTGTCCGGTCCGGGGCCTCCCATCTTATGATGACGTCCTCTTCTTGTCGCGGCTCCGGCGCAGGCGTACTTTATCTCCTTGTTGAGGGCAGAGCAAAGTACTGCAGTCTGCAGGCGCCGGGAAAGGTCAGAGAGGCCCAGCACCTGCGCACTGCAGTACTTTGCTCTGCCCTCAACAGGGAGATAAAGTACACCTGCGCCCGAGCCGCGACAAGAAGAGGACATCATCATAAGAAGATGGGAGGCGCCGGACCGTGACACCCATCGGACCGGACTGCAGCAGGACCGCCCCTGGGTGAGTATAATATAACCTCTTTTTCTTATCTTTCAGGATACATCAGGGGCTTATCTACAGCATTACAGAATGCATTACAGAATGCTGTAGAGAAGCCCCTGATGCCGGTGGGCTTAGCTCATCTTCGATTTTGGAGTGACAGATTCCCTTTAACACATCCATAGATAAGTGATTACATCCTACTGCCTGCATCCGCCACCAGGGGGAGCTCTCTGTATATGGATTTATAGCGCTCACATGAAACTCGATATCAAGACTTCAAAATGTCCATCTATTATCTATCTATCTTTTATCTATCTATTATCTATCTATTCTCTATTTATCTATTATCTATCATCTATCTATTTATCTTTTATCTATCAATCTCTCTATTATCTATCTATCATCTCTCTATTATCTATTGTCTATCTATTATCTATCTATCTACCTACCATCTATCTATGTATTACCTATTATCGACCTATTATCTATCTATCTATCTATCTATCTATCTATCTATCTATCTATCTATCTATCTATCTACTGTATCTATCTATCTATCTATCTATCTATCTATCTATCTTCCATCTATCATCTATCTATCTTCCATCTATCATCTATCTATCTATCTATCTATCTATCTATCTATCTATCTATCTATCTTCCATCTATCATCTATCTATCTATCTATCTATCTATCCATGTTCAGTATTCCTACAGGATAATAAAGGATGACTTCTCTCCAAAATTCCAATTGTAAAAAGCGAGGAATTTATTGGCCCAATGCAATGTTTTAGTCCATAAGTTTTGGTCTTTTCTTTGGGAGGGAGGAAAACCTGGAAAAAATCCAAACCACGTGGGACTGAAACATGTCTTTTCATTTGTAGTTTTGGAGAGATGCCATCCTTTTCATGGAGTTATCAAATAAGGATTTATAACGTGGATCGTGAGGATTACACCGCAATATAGTGACAGACAGCGCTGCTCTGATTGTTCTTATTTATCTATTTCAGTGTGCCGCTGCCTCTAGGGGGCGCTCCCTCTATGCGGATTTCTATACTGTTGGCGGTCTGGGTACCTATCGCCCATTCGCCTCTATTTATCTCAGTGACTGAAGTAAACTGCAGATTCTTCATGATGTCGTCGGAGCGGACGCCTCACAGCCGCTGTCCAGGATTAGTCATGTTTCTGTGGGTTTACTCAGGGTTTTGCTAAGACATACTGATAGGGAATGTAACTTGTGAGCCCCAATGGGGACAGTGATGTCTGTACAGTGCTGTGGAATATGTAAGTGAATAGATAATAATATCTGCTTTCTTCCAAAAACAGCGCCACCCCTACCTATAGGTTGAATTTGGCATTGCAGCTGATCGCGATTAAATGTCTATTGACTTGAAGGGAGCTGAGCTGCAGTACCGTGCACAGCCTATAGCCGGAGTTGGCGCTGTGCAGCAAGTCCCAGCGTACAGTGCCTTGCGAAAGTATTTGGCTCCCTGGAACTTTTCAAGCTTTTCCCACATATCATGCTTCAAACATAAAGATACCAAATGTAAATTTTTGGTGAAGAATCAACAAGTGGAACACAATTGTGAAGTTGAACTAAATTTATTGGTCATTTTAAATTCTTGTGGAAATTCAAAAACTGAAAAGTGGGGCGTGCAATATTATTCGGCCCCTTTACTCTCAGTGCAGAAGTTCATTGTGATCTCTGAATGATCCAATGTTGTCCTAAATGCCTAATGATGATAAATAGAATCCACCTGTGTGTAATCAAGTCTCCGTATAAATGCACCTGCTCTGTGATAGTCTCAGGGTTCTGTGTGAAGCACAGAGAGCATCATGAAGACCAAGGAACACAACAGGCAGGTCCGTGATACTGTTGTGGAGAAGTTTAAAGCCAGATTTGGATACAAAATGATTTCCAAAACTTTAAACATCCCAAGGAGCACTGTGCAAGCGATCATATTGAAATGGAAGGAGTATCATACCACTGAAAATCTAACGAGACCCGGCCGTCCCTCTAAACTTTCATCTCAAACAAGGAAAAGACTGATCAGAGATGCAGCCAAGAGGCCCATGATCACTCTGGATGAACTGCAGAGATCTACAGCTGAGGTGGGACAGTCTGTCCATAGGACAACAATCAGTCGTACACTGCACATATCTGGCCTTTATGAAAGAGTGGCAAGAAGAAAGCCATTTCTCAAAGATATCCATAAAAAGTGTTGTTTAAAGTTTCCAACAAGCCACCTGGGAGACACCAAACATGTGGAAGAAGGTGCTCTGGTCAGATGGAACCAAAATCGAACTTTTGGCAACAATGCCAAACGATATGTTTGGCATAAAGGCAACACAGCTCATCACCCTGAACATACCATCCCCACTGTCAAACATGGTGGTGGCAGCATCATGGTTTGTGCCTGCTTTTCTTCAGCAGGGACAGGGAAGATGGTTAAAATTGATGGGAAGATGGATGGAGCCAAATACAGGACCATTCTTGAAGAAAACCTGTTGGAGTCTGCAAAAGACCTGAGACTGGGACGGAGATTTGTCTTCCAACAAGACAATGATCCCAAACATAAAGCAAAATCTACAATGGAATGGTTCACAAATAAACGTATCCAGGTGTTAGGGTACCGTCACACATTGAAATTTCCATCGCTACGACGTTACGATTCGTGACGTTCTAGCGATATCGTTACGATATCGCTGTGTCTGACACGCTACTGCGATCAGACACCCTGCTGAGAATCGTACGTCGTAGCAGATCGTTTGGAACTTTCTTTCGTCGCTTGATCACCCGCTGACATCGCTGGATCGTTGTGTGTGACAGCGATCCAGCGATGTCTTCGCTTGTAACCAGGGTAAACATCGGGTAACTAAGCGCAGGGCCGCGCTTAGTAACCCGATGTTTACCCTGGTTACAAGCGTAAACGTAAAAAAACAAACCGTGCATACTCACCCGTCGGTGTCCTTCAGGTCCCTTGCCGTCTGCTTCCTGCTCTGAGTGCCGGCCGGAAAGTGAGAGCAGAGCGCAGCGGTGCTGCGATCTGCTCTCACTGTACGGCTGCACTCAGAGCAGGAAGCAGACGGCAAGGGACCTGAAGGACACCGACGGGTGAGTATGTACTGTTTGTTTTTTTACGTTTACGCTGGTAACCAGGGTAAACATCGGGTTACTAAGCGCGGCCCTGCGCTTAGTTACCCGATGTTTACCCTGGTTACCCGGGGACTTCGGCATCGCTCCAGCGCCGTGATTGCAACGTGTGACCGCAGTCTACGACGCTGGAGCGATGATTATACGACGCTGCGACGTCACGAATCGTGCCGTCGCAGCGATGAAAATTTCAATGTGTGACGGTACCCTTAGAATGGCCAAGTCAAAGTCCAGACCTCAATCCAATCGAGAATCTGTGGAAAGAGCTGAAAACTGCTGTTCACAAACGATCTCCATCAAACCTCACTGAGCTCGAGCTGTTTGCCAAGGAAGAATGGGCAAGAATGTCAGTCTCTCCATGTACAAAACTGATAGAGACAAACCCCAAGCGTCTTGTAATCGCAGCAAAAGGTGGCGTAACAAAGTATTAAGTTACAGGGGCCGAATAATATTGCACGCCCTACTTTTCAGTTTTTGAATTTCCACAAAAATTTAAGATAACCAAAAAATTACACTCAACTTCACAATTGTGTTCCACTTGTTGTTGATTCTTCACCAAAAATTTACATTTGGTATCTTTATGTTTGAAGCATGATATGTGGGAAAAGGTTGAAAAGTTCCAGGAAGCCGAATACTTTCGCAAGGCACTGTATATTTTTCATCTTATTGGCGGCTTTGAGTTTTGTCTGAAGAAGTTTTCCATTTTTGCTGACTTGTAATAGACACAGGAACAGGCAGCGAGGTGCCCATTGAAGTCAACAGACCCTCCTTGTTCACAATGACTGAAGTTACGGTTCTCCGAGTCCAAGCTTCACTTTATTAGGAAGCCACCTGGGAGTCTTGTGGGCGTCACAGTATTTGTCAGGCTCTCTATGGCGATTGAGTACCCCACAGGTTAGTAATTAGGGGGATGATGGGACTTGTTAGGAAGGCCGGGTAACATGCTTTGATAAAACATCACAGAAGTTGCAATTTTTTTCATAGAAAAGAAGATGCTGCAAGTGTGGCTGCCCAACTTAAAAACATGACCACATTGTCAGCCATATTGGTTCTCATGAGTCTGTTCCTTCCGTCACCCAGTGACTAATTTCTCTTCACACTCTTAGTTCTTCCTGGCAGCTTCTCACAGTGATTCTCACCTGTCCCTCTACTGAGTAGACACAAGCTTGATAGCGTCCATCTTTGTACCATGTAAAACATTCTAGCGTTGGTGATTTCTTTGTGAAATGTGTCTGACAGAGCAGCGATTTCATCCTAATAGTCTGTAAGGTGACAAAGATTCTTTTTTTTTTTGTCAGAAGTTGAAAAACAAGGAATGGTGGAAAGTATTGTTTAATAAGTAAATGGGTGAAACAGAAAGTGGCCATCTGCTTCTCAACAGAAAGAGAGGAAGGAGCTTTATGTTCAGCAGTGAGAGAGGAAGTAGCTATCTGCTCCTCAACAGGAAGTGTCTATCTGCTCCTCAACAGGAAGTGGCTATCTGCTCCTCAACAGGAAGTGGCTATCTGCTCCTCAACAGGAAGTGTCTATCTGCTCCTCAACAGGAAGTGGCTATCTGCTCCTCAACAGGAAGTGGCTATCTATCTGCTCCTCAACAGGAAGTGTCTATCTGCTCCTCAACAGGAAGTGGCTATCTGCTCCTCAACAGGAAGTGGCTATCTATCTGCTCCTCAACAGGAAGTGGCTATCTGCTCCTCAACAGGAAGTGGCTATCTACTCAACAGCGAGAGAGGAAATAGCTATCTGCTCCTCGAGTGGAAGTGTATATCTACTCTTCAACAGAAAGAGAGGAAGTAGCTATCTGTTCAGCAGCGAGAGAAGAAATAGCAGTCTGCTCCCCAACAGGAAGTAGCTATCTGCTCCCCAACAGGAAGTAGCTATCTGCTCCCCAACAGAAAGTGGCTATCTACTCCTCAACAGAAAGAGAGCAACTAGCTATATGTTCAGCAGTGAGAGAAGAAGTAGCTGTCTCCTCCCCACCAGGAAGTGTCTTATCTGCTCAACAGGAAGAGAGGAAGTAGCTATCTGTTCAGCAGCGAGAGAGGAAGTAGCTGTCTGCTCCTCAACAGGAAGTGGCTATCTTCTCAATAGTAAGAGATACGGTAGCTTTCTGTGCCTTGTCTCATAGAGAGGCAGTAGCTCTCTGCATCTCAACAGGAAGTAACTATCTGCTTTACAACAGGAAGTAGCTTTCTGCTTCTCAACAGGAAGTGGCTGTCTGCTTCTCAACAGGAAGTGGCTATCTCCTCAGTAGTAAGAGATGCAGTAGCTTTCTGTGCCTTGTCTCATAGAGAGGAAGTAGCTTTCTGCTTCTCAACAGGAAGTAGCTATCTGCTTCTCAACAGGAAGTGGCTATCTCCTCAGTAGTAAGAGATGCAGTAGCTTTCTGCGCCTTGTCTGGTAGAGAGGAAGTAGCTATCGGCTCCTCTGTGGTAAGAGAATAAGTATTTATCTGTGCCTCTTCAGGAAGTAGCCATCTGTGCCTCATCAATTTTTCTCCTCAACACTGAGAGATGTAGCAGCTAACTAGACAGCAGGTAGCTATCTGCACCTCATTAGTAAGAGGAAGTAGCTATCTGCACCTCAACATTGAGACAGGAAGTAGCTGTGTCCTCTTTAATAGACGGGAAGTGGCAATTGACTCCTCATCAGGCAGAGAGGAAGTCGCTGTATTCTCAGCAGTGAGAAAGAAAGGAGGAAGTTATCCGTAAAGCAGGCTGCCGGGAGATGAACATGAAATAAACGTTAAGCTTCTGATTTGTACAAAACACAGGTCACAGTATTATCATCTAATAAAATACTCTTTAAAGGGAGCCGGTCACATTGTCCATGATGTCTGATCTGTGGGCGGCGTATAGAGCAGGAGACACTGAACAGAAAGGTGTATAGTTTTCTGGGAAAACATTCTCAATAACTGCCCTTTGTTCTATAAAACCTCTGTGCTTTCCGCACATAGGAGTCCAGTGGGCGGTCCTTTGCAGTGATTGACAGCAGTCAGTTTGTAAGAACCGCCTCCTGGACCTCTAAGCCTAGAAAGGGCCGGGGGGTTTATTGAATATAATGCCCGTTGCACTGAATCTTTCCCCACCAAGCCACATATCAATCTGCTCCGCTCCTCCGGCTCTGCACCGCGCTGCGCACATATCAGGCTCCGTGTAACGTGACGGAATCCCTTTAACAAGCTGAATTTGACATCTGGATGATGATGCGCAGTGCGGGAACCTAACATCCAAATTGTCCGGCATTGTCACAACATTCCAGCAGATGTTTCCATTTTCCATAAAGTGACCGAAAACAATGCGGTAATCACAATGATCACATGATGGAGGCCGCCGGCGCTTCTGTCACATCTGCGGGAAACCATGAATGAATGCAAGATGAATGATGGATGGCCGACTCAGGCGTGAGACTGTTAACCCCTTAGGGCCAAATTCCACAGACCGCAGCGAGAAAGCCCACCTTAACACCAATGATTGCTCAATAGAGAGGATTTCATTGTGAAGTTTGCGCTGTAAGGAGAGTAATCCAGCACCAACCACCGCTTTGGCCTACGTTCACACCATGAGTTTTTTACGCTGCGTATTTTCGAAAAAATGCAAGTAACCTAATCTGCATATTGGGCGCAGAAAACCAGCAACATCAAAAAGTTCATGATGGGAACGTAGAGGTGGAGATATACGGGAAGTTGCACTTGGACAATGGCACCTAAGGGGGTCCTGAGCCCCCTATGCCACATAAAGAGGTGGTACATGTTGCATTGCACCCAGGAACTGTCCGATAGGTAACGGACCCTTGAAGAAAGTCTTCACAGCAATAATCCACGCTCAATAGAAATCGCCATTACTATGGAGTCCGGACCCCCGAGAACCTTCTATTTCACCAAAACTATAAGAAAAGCAATTGCCCAGAGGTCGTATTTCTAGGATGTGTCACCTCTCCAGTAAGTCCCGCGGAGGTGGGATTAGGTCTCGGGGGTTCAGTCTTGCAACCAGACAGACGTCGTAGGAATCGTGCATGGGGGCCCGGGTGCACACGATGTTCCACTGGTTCTCCCACGGGTTCAGCTCCAGAATTTCCTTTGTGATGACTTCATGTCGATCTGTAAAATAAAAAAATTGCAGGAATATCCGACATCACAAACATATTGTTCTGACAGTAAACTCTGTGAGACCCTTTTTCCGGATTTTCCTGCAGAGCTGTCAATCATCTCCAGTCCCCCGACCCACACGCTGTACAGATGCCATGGAATAAATGGAGCTATAAAAATGTATAATAATAATAATATATGCAGAAATCCAGAAACTGTGGTTATCTAATCTAAGGGGTATCTAGACCTATTTGGGCTGTTGAAACCCATTAATAAGAGTATTCTCGAGGTCCATGAGGGTCCTAAACATTACACCTTCAGCAGTCACTGGGAGACACCAGCATTTCTTAAGATGGTGATGTCCCTTTAAGAGTCTACTTATAATTATTATTATTTATTATTATGGTGCCATTTATTCCATGGCGCTTTACATGTGAGGAGGGGTATACATAATAAAAACAAGTACAATAATCTTAAACAATACTTATAATGGTACTATTTGTTGAAAAGAAGAAAAGAAATATGAAAGCAGTTTCCATCGATCAAAGTAAGTGACCCCTTTAGTTAATAAAAAGAGCAGATGTTCTACACTACATCTATGTGTGGCTGAAATAGTTACATTGTATCCAAGGACAAAATCTGACTTTCCACCTCCCGGGTCTTAAACAGTTACATTGTTATTATTCTATAGATAATTACAGGAGTAATAATCTCTTCTCTGTGCAGATTTACTTGGCAGCGAGCGGAGATTCTTCTCTCAGTAATGTGTAGGCAGATGTGCACAGACATCCAGACAGGTGTACTTATTAGGCTTGTTAAAAATAAAAGAGAAAAATAAATCCTAATTGCGCTAAGATTAGAATATTCCGTCCTCCATTTATATCAACTTTCATCTCCAAATTACAGGTTTACGTCACTGATTATACGAAGCGCCGGGAGGGTGAGAACAAAACTACGTCACCCATAATGCAGAGCGGCTGCTGCCTGTGATGGGAACAGTCATAATCAGACTCCAGGTATTATAGTAGTTATATTCTTGTACATAGGAGCAGTATTATAGTAGTTATATTCTTGTACATAGGGAGCAGTATTATAGTAGTTATATTCTTGTACATAGGGGCAGTATTATAGTAGTTATATTCTTGTACATAGGGGCAGTATTACAGCAGTTATAGTCTTGTACATAGGAGCAGTATTATAGTAGTTATATTCTTGTACATAGAGGCAGTATTACAGCAGTTATATTCTTGTACATAGGAGCAGTATTATAGTAGTTATATTCTTGTACATAGGAGCAGTATTATAGTAGTTATATTCTTGTACATAGGAGCAGTATTATAGTAGTTATATTCTTGTACATAGAGGGCAGTATTATAGTAGTTATATTCTTGTACATAGGGGGCAGTATTATAGTAGTTATATTCTTGTACATAGGGGCAGTATTATAGTAGTTATATTCTTGTACATAGGGGCAGTATTATAGTAGTTATATTCTTGTACATAGGGGCAGTATTATAGTAGTTATATTCTTGTACATAGGAGCAGTATTATAGTAGTTATATTCTTGTACATAGGAGCAGTATTATAGTAGTTATATTCTTGTACATAGGGGCAGTATTATAGTAGTTATATTCTTGTACATAGGGGGCAGTATTATAGTAGTTATATTCTTGTACATAGGGGCAGTATTATAGTAGTTATATTCTTGTACATAGGGGCAGTATTATAGTAGTTATATTCTTGTACATAGGGGCAGTATTATAGTAGTTATATTCTTGTACATAGGAGCAGTATTATAGTAGTTATATTCTTGTACATAGGAGCAGTATTATAGTAGTTATATTCTTGTACATAGGAGCAGTATTATAGTAGTTATATTCTTGTACATAGGGGCAGTATTATAGTAGTTATATTCTTGTACATAGGAGCAGTATTATAGTAGTTATATTCTTGTACATAGGAGCAGTATTATAGTAGTTATATTCTTGTACATAGGAGCAGTATTATAGTAGTTATATTCTTCTACATATGGGGCAGTATTATAGTAGTTATATTCCTGTACATAGGAGCAGTATTATAGTAGTTATATTGTACATAGGGGGCAGTATTATAGTAGTTATATCCTTGTACATAGGGGCAGTATTATAGTAGTTATATTGTACATAGGGGGCAGTATTATAGTAGTTATATTCTTGTACATAGGGGCAGTATTATAGTAGTTATATTCTCGTACATAGGGGCAGTATTATAGTAGTTATATTCTTGTACATAGGGGCAGTATTATAGTAGTTATATTCTTGTACATAGGGGCAGTATTATAGTAGTTATATTCTTGTACATAGGAGCAGTATTATAGTAGTTATATTCTTGTACATAGGGGCAGTATTATAGTAGTTATATTCTTGTACATAGGAGCAGTATTATAGTAGTTATATTCTTGTACATAGGAGCAGTATTATAGTAGTTATATTCTTGTACATAGGAGCAGTATTATAGTAGTTATATTCTTGTACATATGGGGCAGTATTATAGTAGTTATATTCCTGTACATAGGAGCAGTATTATAGTAGTTATATTGTACATAGGGGGCAGTATTATAGTAGTTATATCCTTGTACATAGGGGCAGTATTATAGTAGTTATATTGTACATAGGGGGCAGTATTATAGTAGTTATATTCTTGTACATAGGGGCAGTATTATAGTAGTTATATTCTTGTACATAGGGGCAGTATTATAGTAGTTATATTCTTGTACATAGGAGCAGTATTATAGTAGTTATATTCTTGTACATAGGAGCAGTATTATAGTAGTTATATTCTTGTACATAGGAGCAGTATTATAGTAGTTATATTCTTGTACATAGGGGCAGTATTATAGTAGTTATATTCTTGTACATAGGAGCAGTATTATAGTAGTTATATTCCTGTACATAGGAGCAGTATTATAGTAGTTATATTCCTGTACATAGGAGCAGTATTATAGTAGTTATATTCTTGTACATAGGAGCAGTATTATAGTAGTTATATTCTTGTATATAGGAGCAGTATTATAGTAGTTATATTCTTGTACATAGGGGCAGTATTATAGTAGTTATATTCTTGTATATAGGGGCAGTATTGTAGTAGTTATATTCCTGTACATAGGAGCAGTATTATAGTAGTTATATTCCTGTACATAGGAGCAGTATTATAGTAGTTATATTCTTGTACATAGGAGCAGTATTATAGTAGTTATATTCTTGTACATAGGAGCAGTATTATAGTAGTTATATTCTTGTTTATAGGGGGCAGTATTATAGTAGTTATATTCTTGTACATAGGGGCAGTATTATAGTAGTTATATTCTTGTACATAGGAGCAGTATTATAGTAGTTATATTCTTGTACATAGGGGCAGTATTATAGTAGTTATATTCTTGTACATAGGGGCAGTATTATAGTAGTTATATTCTTGTACATAGGAGCAGTATTATAGTAGTTATATTCTTGTACATAGGAGCAGTATTATAGTAGTTATATTCTTGTACATAGGAGCAGTATTATAGTAGTTATATTCTTGTACATAGGGGCAGTATTATAGTAGCTATATTCTTGTACATAGGAGCAGTATTATAGTAGTTATATTCTTGTACATAGGAGCAGTATTATAGTAGTTATATTCTTGTACATAGGAGCAGTATTATAGTAGTTATATTCTTGTACATATGGGGCAGTATTATAGTAGTTATATTCCTGTACATAGGAGCAGTATTATAGTAGTTATATTGTACATAGGGGGCAGTATTATAGTAGTTATATTCTTGTACATAGGGGCAGTATTATAGTAGTTATATTGTACATAGGGGGCAGTATTATAGTAGTTATATTCTTGTACATAGGGGCAGTATTATAGTAGTTATATTCTTGTACATAGGGGCAGTATTATAGTAGTTATATTCTTGTACATAGGAGCAGTATTATAGTAGTTATATTCTTGTACATAGGAGCAGTATTATAGTAGTTATATTCTTGTACATAGGAGCAGTATTATAGTAGTTATATTCTTGTACATAGGGGCAGTATTATAGTAGTTATATTCTTGTACATAGGAGCAGTATTATAGTAGTTATATTCCTGTACATAGGAGCAGTATTATAGTAGTTATATTCCTGTACATAGGAGCAGTATTATAGTAGTTATATTCTTGTACATAGGAGCAGTATTATAGTAGTTATATTCTTGTATATAGGAGCAGTATTATAGTAGTTATATTCTTGTACATAGGGGCAGTATTATAGTAGTTATATTCTTGTATATAGGGGCAGTATTATAGTAGTTATATTCCTGTACATAGGAGCAGTATTATAGTAGTTATATTCCTGTACATAGGAGCAGTATTATAGTAGTTATATTCTTGTACATAGGAGCAGTATTATAGTAGTTATATTCTTGTACATAGGAGCAGTATTATAGTAGTTATATTCTTGTTTATAGGGGGCAGTATTATAGTAGTTATATTCTTGTACATAGGGGCAGTATTATAGTAGTTATATTCTTGTACATAGGAGCAGTATTATAGTAGTTATATTCTTGTACATAGGAGCAGTATTATAGTAGTTATATTCTTGTACATAGGGGCAGTATTATAGTAGTTATATTCTTGTACATAGGAGCAGTATTATAGTAGTTATATTCTTGTACATAGGAGCAGTATTATAGTAGTTATATTCTTGTACATAGGGCAGTATTATAGTAGTTATATTTTTGTACATAGGGGGCAGTATTATAGTAGTTATATTCTTGTACATAGGGGCAGTATTATAGTAGTTATATTCTTGTACATAGGGGCAGTATTATAGTAGTTATATTCTTGTACATAGGAGCAGTATTATAGTAGTTATATTATTGTATATAGGGGCAGTATTACAGTAGTTATATTCTTGTACATAGGGGCAGTATTATAGTAGTTATATTCTTGTACATAGGGGCAGTATTATAGTAGTTATATTCTTGTACATAGGGGCAGTATTATAGTAGTTATATTCTTGTACATAGGGGGCAGTATTATAGTAGTTATATTCTTGTACATAGGGGCAGTATTATACTAGTTATATTCTTGTACATATACATTCTTGTATATTCTTGTACAAGTTTTCATCGCTGTGAAAAACATCTGATATCTATGAATTGCTTCCATGTAGATAATCAGCGGTGGTCCGGGACTTCTCATGGTGAATCTGATGACATGTATCTCTGACATATACTAAGATCACTTTGACTGTATTTCCCCTTTGAGAAGCAGGGGGTCTTCCCTGGTGGGAGCAGGAATCTACAGCCATAGAGTTATAAAGCACAGGACATGCATAGTGTTGGGCAGCAGCTGCGGGATGTTTTGTGGGATGTCGTCAGCTCGAGGTTAATTAACGCCTCTTCCTAGATATAAACCCCAGCAGAGGAGAGCGGACGCCAATTCCCACATGTTCTAAATCTATCGAGAGCCAGAAACTAAAAGTGTAAACACAGCAGACACGCAAAGGGTCAATCCTGCGGGACGCACCGAAGAGTCCCTGACGTCCCAACACTCAGGGAAATATCCCCTTAAAGGGATGATCTGTGGGGAAAAATGAACGTGAAAGACGCCACTCCTTTTACCATATAATGTACCGGAAAACGGAAACAAAGTTACGACTGTGGAAAAATGGTGAAAAACAATTCCGCCAATGGTTTTTAGGGTTCCGTCTTAATGGTGTTCATTGTGTTGTAGAAATGACGTCGCAGTACGATTCTCCAGGTCAGTGCGATAACAGCGACAACAAACTCGTGTACTTTATTTATTTTAGGGGTGACCAAATATTTGACAATTTTTATTTTTTTTAAAGAATTGATTTGTGTCGCCATTTCCCAAGACCCATAACTCTCTTCTTCTGTTGGACTTGTGTAAGGTCTTGATTTTTGCGCGGTGAGATGACGTTCTTATTGTTACGACTTTGGGGTACAGAAGACATTTTGATCTCTTTTTATTGTATTTAGTTAAGGAGGGAAAAGAACGCAATTCTGACATTTCGATTCACCATAAGGGATCATCAATTTTATACTTTGGTCGTTCGGACATTCAGGGATACAGTGATACCAAGTATGCATTTTTTTTTCTTTATTTTTAAAGGATAAATTGTAACTTTTTTTTAACAGTTTTTAAAACTTTTTTGTATTTTTTATTTTGTTTTCTTAGCAGATTTTATCCATTGATCCTCTCCTTACTTGTTTTATATACTCCAATGCTAATAAGAGAAAAAGATTTTTTCCAGATCCAAAGTGCAGGTCTCCATTGTTTTCAATGGGGTTTGGGTTCAAATTCGAGTAAAGTTCTGGTACCTGAACCGAACTTTGGACTAAAGTGTGGGTCTGGTACTAGAAACTGAAATTCCATGGGTCCACTCATCCCTACAAATGACGTTTATCTGTGAAGCTCAGGCACAGGCTGGGCTTCATTGGAGTGCTGAATTGGCAGCTAAGGGGGTCTTCAGGAGGCTCTTGACGCGGTTACAAACCATCAGCTCCTCACAACTTCAAATCAAGGAGGACTGAAGGGATCTGGTGCACACGGTAATCGTCCCATTTAAATGCTGATGTCAGCAGCAATTGGAGCTGGCTCTAGTCGCTGCTGTTAGAGGCAGATGCTGGCTCTGGGGCAGACATAGCATTGGTGTAACCTGTGCAGCCACACAGGGGCCCAGGAGGTAAGGGGGCTACAACCACCTCCAAAGCAGGTGGAATTGTAATTGTGCATTATGATGAGTTATTGGATTGAAAGCGACCATGTATTGTTCTTGCATAGAGGCCCTCATCTGTCTGTGTTCGCTCCTCTGCTGGCTGTACAACACAGACAACACCTAGCGGGTATGATGCGAGCTCAGCTCCTGAGCCTGCTCCAAACAATTGTAACGGACGAGTAATGTACATCTAAAGGGAACCTGGTGCCAGTTCAACTGCATTACATTTATCACATTGGTAAAATAAGACAACTCCAGAGCGCCCCCTAGTGGTGACTGCAGGCTGGCAGAATTTTGTTATTGGGTTATACGCCTTTGAAAAAGGTTTGGACCACTGTATTAGAAAAAATGAGCTCAGGTAACTATACGAATATATTAGTAAACTGTTAGGCTCACTAAGTGAGGTGGATCCTCAAAGCCCAATATCCGGGTGGGCACATAGGCAATGGGTGTCGGTGCAGCAGGTTGTTGAGGCACGCAGGAAACAGATAGCAGAGGTACAGAAAAAGGTAGCAGAGGTTTTGGAAGCTGCAGACAGGCAGCAGAGGTCCTGAAAGACCAGGAACAGGTAGCAGAGGTCCTGGAAGCTGCACGCTGACAGTAGACCACAGATAGGTAGCAGAGGTCCAGAAAGACTAGGAACAGGTAGCAAGGATCTTGGAAGGCTCAGGCAGACAGGAGACATCCAGGAAGCTGCAGACGGATAGGAGACCACAGATGGGTAGCAGAGATCCAGAAAGACTAGGAACAGGTAGCAGGAATCCTGGAAGCCTCAGGCAGACAGGAGACATCCAGGAAGCTGCAGACGGATAGGAGACTACAGTTGGGTAGTAGAGGTCTTGGAAGATCGGGAACATGTAGCAGAGGTCCTGGATAACAAGGACCAGGTAGCAGAGGTCCCGGAAGTTGCAAACAGGAAGCAGAGGAAGAGGTAGTAGAGGTACTGGAAGCTGCAGGCAGACAGAAGACCGAGAAGCAGGTAGCAGACGTGCTGGAAGCTGCAAACAGTCAGGACTCAGAAGCACTAAACGTATTAATACCAAGCCCTAAGAGTGTGTCTTGGTAGGCCTTATAGAGTCGGGTAGATGATCACAAAGGAGCAGGCCAGGCTACTTGCAGAGCTTGACGTGGAGCACAAGAGAGTTCAGTGGACTGGGGTAAAGGGAGCAGAGCCTGGACCTGGGACAGGTGTGTAACACAAAGTTCTCAGCACGGAATGTGAAACCTAAAAGTGACAAAGAGAAAAGGTGTAGATTCACTTTAATACCGGCAAGGCAAACAATTTCTGGCGAGACAAGAATTTTTCTCTTTTTTTTTTTGTACGCCAGTAATTCAGTGTTAAGTAAACACAGAAGAAAAGATGTCAAACATCTCGTTCAGCGACTTAATACTCGGCACGACTACACATTTGTTATAATCAGTGCTGTTTCTCCCCCTTCTCTGTAGCTTCCACTGCTACGTTCTTGTAGAGTCAGCCATGTTTCCGAGCGCCGGGCAGTGATGTGCTCAGCACTGTAGACATTCAGGATCACATTTAAAAAGACTGGCACAGCTTTTGGGGTTTCAATATGGGGAACACGTGCGTATTCTTATAGTAGGACGCCTGTGGAAAACTGCAAAATAACAACCTGGTCTCCTGTTATACACTCTTCGGGGGTGCGTACATACAGATTGTACTCCTGAAAAAAGCTCTATGCTTTGTGGCCTTTGTCTTCACTCACCAGAAGGCGACAGCTATCCTCCGCACCCGTTATAGTGCCTTATCTTATAATAAATAGGTTGTGAGTTAAAATACTTAGATTAGAAAAACAACAGTTTATTTCTAAAACAAAACAGCGCCATTCTTATGTATGTAGAAGAAAAGCTGTAATACCTGACACAACCTGTGAGAGTGGCGCTGTTTAAAAAAAATAAAAAGCAAAGCTTTTTGTCCAGGTTAAATAGGTGTAGAGGTAAATAGGTAGCAGAGGTCCAGAAAGACTAGGAACAGGTAGCAGGAATCCTGGAAGCCTCAGGCAGATAGGAGACATCCTGGAAGCCGCAGACGGATAGGAGACCACAGATGGGTAGCAGAGGTCCAGAAAGACAAGGAACAAGTAGCAGGAATTCTGGAAGCCGCAAACTGACATGAGACCACAGATGGGTAGCAGAGATCCAGAAAGACTAGGAACAGGTAGCAGGAATCCTGGAAGCCTCAGGCAGACAGGAGACATCCTGGAAGCAGCAGACGGATAGGAGACCACAGATGGGTAGCAGAGATCCAGAAAGACTAGGAACAGCTAGCAAGAATCCTGGAAGCCTCAGGCAAACAGGAGACATCCTGGAAGCCGCAGATGGATAGGAGACCACAGATGGGTAGCAGAGGTTCAGAAAGACAAGGAAGAGGTAGCAGGGGTACTGGAAGCCTCAGGCAGATTGGAGACATCCTGGAAGCCTCAAATGGACAGGAGACCACAGACGGGTTGCTGAGGTTCAGAAAGACTAGGAACAGGTAGCAAGGGTACTGGAAGCCTCAGGCAGACAGGAGACATCCTGGAAGCCGAAAACAGATGGATAGCAGAGGTCTTGGGAAATCGGGAAGAGGTAGCAGATGTCTTGGAAGATAAGATTTAACCTGGACAACCCCTTTTATAAGTTTTTCTGATGCTAGGCATTGATGGCCACTGGGACCTCATCCACAATGGCTGTATTTAAGAGGCTGCAGATCCATCTTTGGCGCCTTCGGTGCAGACCCGCTATGTTGTGACTAATCCATGCCGGAGATGCCTTTGGATAAACTGCACTGGTGACCAGCCAGAGTGGAACGGACCTGTGCGGTGGGACAGGTGAGTTCAAGGTGAAAGGAAAAAGTTAAAATTTTGAAAACTGAGAAAAAAATATTTCCATCTTGTATTAACAAACATTAAACAAACCAATTCCAGATATAAAATATTGCAAAAGAAAAGAATCTCGGAATCCAAGTTATCCCCAGATAGAATGACAGGTGTCATCCTAAGGGGTTAATAGAAGCCCCCTCCGGTTGGAGACTTAGTGACACCTTGATGTATCTTATTGAATAACTGCTACAAAGTATCCAGACTCCGACTCTCATCTCTGTCAGTGGCAGGAGGAGGATGTTTTGTGAAATCCGTGCGTTTCATCTTGGTCTCGGACCTTTGATGATCCGTCCATATATTCCGCCCAGTGTCGGCAGGAATCCTGCGAGTCTCTTTATCTCGCCATGAATTGCGCAGGAATCGGAGGAGCAGTGCATGCTGGGAGGACCCCAGCTCCCTATTATGTCTTTTGTTTTCTTATCATAACTTATTCTTCATTTGTAGCTCATGAAGTAATGAACGTTCTCTATAGAGAGAAACTCAGGAGAAGCGTGGACGGAAAAATGCCCTCTATTCATCCGCAGACAGCACAATAAGATCACCGCCTAATAAAGATAAAATAACCGCAGGTACGAAAGTATAAAAAGCCGCCATCACCTGTGACGTGAAAAGGACGCAAGGGAGACGGTCAGTGCGACCACTGAAAAATGCCTTATAGTTATGAACATGTTACATCCCCCAACCCCGAATTGTCAGGTAACACCAGCTATAATGTATGTTTTATGTTATAAAAGGAATGTAGCGCATCATACAGAATGTGGCGGCATTTATGTAACACGCACGCGGAGCGCCCGCTAGGACCTAGGGGATACTCGGTACCAGGTCTGGTGGTCATTAAAGGGGTAGTCATGGTGGCAGTGACCCGGTCCGTGGCCCTGGGCATCCAAGTTAAAGGGAAAGTCTTTAAAGGGGTTGTTTTGAATAAAGAATGTTCGTGATGCCACCTTTGGTATTCGATCAGGGGTGACCGACGCTGCTTAAAGGGGTCCACTGGGAATAATGGCACTGCAGCACGGATGGTATAGCTCCCCACAGGTGAAGCTTGATCCCCAGGGCTCCCGGTGTAGTGGGTAAAGATGACAGACGGTGTAGTGCCAGAAAGAATTAGAGGACACAGGGTTGCAGTCTCTTTACCTTTTACTGGTGGTATATAGCCACAGTCCAGGGTACAGGTCACAGGTGATGGTGAGGTCCGGGCAGTCTGGAAACAATTAGGAATCGCCTTAGCCAGGTGGGATAGGGAGCCTTTCTTATTGCGCTGTAATGTGCGTCTTTGGCTTCCTGAGGCTTCTCACAAGGTCCTCTCTCCCTCTCTCTCTTTCCTAGGACAGTACCCGCCTGGCAGGCAGCGGGAGCCTTTTTACAGGTGTCCCTACTTGTGGCGACTCTGGGGCATACAGTCCCACACAGCCTCGGACTCCCAGTGTTCAGTTCCTGCGCTTCAGCGTGGAGGGAGCCCAGTCGCAGCTCCCCTCCAGCTCCTCACTTCTCCTTTGCTCCTTTCTCCTTCGCACTCTCTACAGACTATTCTAACTCCTCCTCCAAGCCAGAACATATATAGGGGGAGCTTTAGACCCGATTTCAGGGGAACTTCCTTCTGGCGTGGAGTCAGAACATGTTGCATGTAGGTACTGCCTGTTAAAGGGATCCTCCTCGCTTCCAGGCATGGTGTCACCCTCCCTGAGAGGAAGGCAATACCACTGTGGTACCCGAACCTCTGGGGTGCCACACATGCAACACTTACCTGTAGAGAGCAGTAACACTAAGAGGTATGTAGTAAGTACCATGATTTGCAAATATAAGAGGGCACCCACCCCTCTAAAGCCCCCATGTTAGTAATAGTCCAGGAGGGAAATCCCTTCCATATAATGCAACCCGGTTTAGCGGCTTCCTTGAAAAAGCGGCGCTTTCCAGCCGCGAAACACGTGTCGGGGGTTGTTATTCTGGCGGGACCCCGCTCCTTCATTCCCCCCTCTGCACCCTGGTAAGCTGATTCGGCCTAATTTATTGTTTATATATCATTTTACTGATTGGCATTTGATCACTTGCTGGCCGCTAATCCGGGTTGCATTATATGGAAGGGATTTCCCTCCTGGACTATTACTAACATGGGGGCTTTAGAGGGGTGGGTGCCCTCTTATATTTGCAAATCATGGTACTTACTACATACCTCTTAGTGTTACTGCTGTTTTTTTTTAAAAAAAATTCTTGTTATAATAAAGTATTTTTTCTATATATATATGCTCCGGTTTCTCCTATTTCTTTTCATGTTATTTGGAGCGAATTGATGGGTCTGGCTATATACAACACACATGTGTTGCCCCAGACTAATAATATGACTTTGGGATTTCTAATATTACTTACCTGTAGAGATAGTCCTGTATTATACTCCAGAGCTGCACTCACTATTCTGCTGGTGCAGTCACTGTGCACATACATTACATTACTGATCCTGAGTTACATCCTGTATTATACCCCAGAGCTGCACTCACTATTCTGCTGGTGCAGTCACTGTGTACATACATTACATTACTGATCCTGAGTTACATCCTGTATTATACTCCAGAGCTGCACTCACTATTCTGCTGGTGCAGTCACTGTGCACATACATTACATTACTGATCCTGAGTTACCTCCTGTATTATACCACAGAGCTGCACTCACTATTCTGCTGGTGCAGTCACTGTGTACATACATTACTGATCCTGAGTTACCTCCTGTATTATACCCCAGAGCTGCGCTCACTATTCTGCTGTTGCAGTCACTGTGTACATACATTATACTTGCAATTTACAAATGTCTTGAGAAAGTTCAGAACACAAAATGAGCCTGTAAGAACTGCAGGGAGATTACAGCTCTGAGGCTCGTACATACTCTTCTTCACAGTAGACTGCCGATTGATGGGGCCGCAGCATCATGATATTGGGGAACAATCTATGTAACCTGGAGCATTAACCCCTTAAACTCTTATTCTGACCACTTCTCACACTTGGTGCCGTATGACGCCGTTCACCGGTGACACCGGATTATAAGGGGGAAGGTGACGGTTACATCATCGATCTCTCGCCTTGGTCCGTTATTTGCATCGATTTCTCCCCAGAGACAGAACATATAAAGCATGGAAGGTCTCAGCGGAATTTAATTGTGCACTGAAGCGACTGTATAATTACCTGCACAGCCATTACTACGCCTGGATTGTGAGCAAAACAACAGAGCCGGGCACTGGCCAAGTAACCCCTCCATAGCCGGACCCCCAGCATCAGCAGACACGCTACTGAGGGGAGTCAATTTACTAAACCCCCATAATTTATGCCTGGGGTATAACACATGTAATCCGGATTTATTGTAGTTTATTAAAGGGTCTGTACAATAGTATAAGGTTTTGGTTATTTTTCAAGAAACAGCGCCACTCTTGTCTATAGGCTGTTACTGGTACTGCAGCTCTTTCTATTCACTTAATAAGGGCTCAGCTAAAACACGACATCGAGCACCAGGACAGGAGTGGTGCTGTTTCTAGAAAAAAAAACTGAATATTTTCCAAAAGTAGAACTTTTTATATATAATCCGAGGCAGAAAAATTTAGGAAGGATATGACAAATCAACAGTCTTGTATGTATGTGCGTAAGATTTCTGGTAATCTTATTCTTACCGGTGGTTCAGTAACTTATAATTAATATTCTGCAGATTTTTGAGAGTTGTTCTTTTACAGCGAGCAGTGATTACGTGTAAAGCAGAAGCAGAACAAGGAAACAGTCACAGCTTCGTTCTATCCAAGTTATGCCGGTATTATAGTAGTAATATTCTTGTACATAGGGGCAGTATTATAGTAGTTATATTCTTGTACATAGGGGGCAGTATTACAGTAGTTATATTCTTGTACATAGGAGCAGTATTATAGTAGTTATATTCTTGTACATAGGAGCAGTATTATAGTAGTAATATTCTTGTACATAGGGGCAGTATTATAGTAGTTATATTCTTGTACATAGGAGCAGTATTATAGTAGTTATATTCTTGTACATAGGGGGCAGTATTATAGTAGTTATATTCTTGTACATAGGGGCAGTATTATAGTAGTTATATTCTTGTACATAGGGGCAGTATTATAGTAGTTATATTCTTGTACATAGGAGCAGTATTATAGTAGTTATATTCTTGTTCATAAGGACAGCATTATAGTAGTTATATTCTTGTACATAGGGGGCAGTATTATAGTAGTTATATTCTTGTACATAGGGGCAGTATTATAGTAGTTATATTCTTGTACATAGGGGCAGTATTATAGTAGTTATATTCTTGTACATAGGAGCAGTATTATAGTAGTTATATTCTTGTTCATAAGGGCAGTATTATAGTAGTTATATTCTTGTACATAGGGGCAGTATTATAGTAGTTATATTCTTGTACATAGGGGCAGTATTATAGTAGTTATATTCTTGTACATAGGGGCAGTATTATAGTAGTTATATTCTTGTACATAGGAGCAGTATTATAGTAGTTATATTCTTGTACATAGGAGCAGTATTATAGTAGTTATATTCTTGTACATAGGAGCAGTATTATAGTAGTTATATTCTTGTACATAGGAGCAGTATTATAGTAGTTATATTCTTGTACATAGGAGCAGTATTATAGTAGTTATATTCTTGTACATAGGAGCAGTATTATAGTAGTTATATTCTTGTACATAGAGGAAGTATTATAGCAGTTATATTCTTGTACATAGGGGCGGTATTATAGTAGTTATATTCTTGTACATAGGGGCGGTATTATAGTAGTTATATTCTTGTACATGGGGGCAGTATTATAGTAGTTATATTCTTGTATATAGGAGCAGTATTATAGAAGTTATATACTTGTACATTGGAGCAGTATTATACTAGTTATATTCCTGTACATAAGGGCGGTATTATAGTAGTTATATTCTTGTACATGGGAGCAGTATTATAGTAGTTATATTCTTGTACATAGGGGCAGTATTATAGTAGTTATATTCTTGTACATAGGGGCAGTATTATAGTAGTTATATTCTTGTACATAGGGGCAGTATTATAGTAGTTATATTCTTGTACATAGGGGCAGTATTATAGTAGTTATATTCTTGTACATAGGAAGCAGTATTATAGTAGTTATATTCTTGTACATAGGGGACAGTATTATAGTAGTTATATTCTTGTACATAGGAGCAGTATTATAGTAGTTATATTCTTGTACATAGGGGCAGTATTATAGTAGTTATATTCTTGTACATAGGAGCAGTATTATAGTAGTTATATTCTTGTACATAGGAGCAGTATTATAATAGTTGTATTCTTGTTCTTAGGGGCAGTATTATAGTAGTTATATTCTTGTACATAGGAGCAGTATTATAGTAGTTATATTCTTGTACATAGGAGCAGTATTATAGTAGTTATATTCTTGTACATAGGGGGCAGTATTATAGTAGTTATATTCTTGTACATAGGAGCAGTATTATAGTAGTTGTATTCTTGTACATAGGGGGCAGTATTATAGTAGTTATATTCTTGTACATGGGGCAGTATTATAGTAGTTATATTCTTGTACATAGGAGCAGTATTATAGTAGTTATATTCTTGTACATAGGGGGCAGTATTATAGTAGTTATATTCTTGTACATAGGAGCAGTATTATAGTAGTTGTATTCTTGTACATAGGGGGCAGTATTATAGTAGTTATATTCTTGTACATGGGGCAGTATTATAGTAGTTATATTCTTGTACATAGGAGCAGTATTATAGTAGTTATATTCTTGTACATAGGAGCAGTATTATAGTAGTTATATTCTTGTACATAGGAGCAGTATTATAGTAGTTATATTCTTGTACATAGGAGCAGTATTATAGTAGTTATATTCTTGTACATAGGGGCAGTATTATAGTAGTTATATTCTTGTACATAGGAGCAGTATTATAGTAGTTATATTCTTGTACATAGGAGCAGTATTATAATAGTTGTATTCTTGTTCTTAGGGGCAGTATTATTTGTGATTGAGTGTTGCTCAGCAGAGGATGATACTGCACAGAGAAGATATCTGCTCTCAGTATAAATGTCAGTTGTTCCTCCTTTGTGATTAATGATGGGAACATTCAAAATGGAATAAATAATATTTCGGTATCCCGGTTGTTTACTCTCTTTTTACCATGTGATTTTGGAATATTTGCTGGCCTCCTGGTTGTACCATCCGCTGTTCTTGCCCTCGTCCTTTTCATGGTTGCCTCCTGTCCTTCTCGTCCTGTTTGTATACCGCAGTTACAGGCTTTCTGGAATCGCTGATGTGACTGTTCCATGTTTCCAGCTGTTATAATTTCTGCCTTTCCTGTCTGCAGCAATGGACGGATGGGCTGCGGCGTCCCTGTAGTTTGTGCAGTGGATTGCCATGCTTCTTGCTGACTCTCTTCCCTGGTGCGCTGCTGAATTCTGCAGTAACCTCTGAAGGTCGTGGTGATTGCCTCACTGCCACCTAAGGGTGTGTGCCACCACCGAGAAGATGATGGACCCTGGGAAAGTAGGGAAAAGGTGACACCTGCCAAAAAGGCTCACGGTATGTGAGCAGCTGATCCGCCTCCGCCAGGCTCATATGAGGCCACAATGCCGCCACTCACTTATACACAGCTATAAGGCTGCTGTTCTGCTTAATAACCCAGGGTTACATAAATCCACTGACATAGAGCAGAAAATTCCTCAGATTACAGGTATTATTTTTCAAGATTACTAAGCGTAACAGCTTTGCAAATAAGTCCTTTGCCCAACACTGCACCGTTAATATCAACATATAGTGCTTGATAATACCACCATATAATGGCTTAATGCTACCATATAATGCTTCATTAATACGACCATATAGTGCTGCAATAATAGAACCATAAAATGACTGTATTATACCACCATACAATGCTTTAATAATATGACCACATAATGCTGCAGCAATACCTCCATATAATGTCTGTTTAATACCACCATATCATGCTTCAATAATGCCAGCATATAATACTTCAATTATACCACCAGAGTCCTGCAATACTACCACCATAAAATGCCAAAATAATACCACTATATAGTGCTGCAATAATATCACTAAGTAATGCTGCAATAATACCCTCATATAATGTCTGTTTAAAGCCACCATATACTGCTGCAATAATACCATCATACAATAGCTGCATATAATATACCCACCTTGTAATTCTTCAATAATATGACATATAGTGCTGCAATAATATCACCATACTATGCCTGCATAATACCACCATATAATACTTCAATAATACCTCCATATAATAATTAATTTACACCCCCATAGAGTGCTTCAATAATACCACTATAAAATGCCAACATAATTCCACTAAATATTACTGCAATAATACCACCATATAGTGCTGGAATAATACGACCATACAATGCCTGCATAAATTCATCATGTAACAATTCAATACTACCACCATATATTGCTGTAACAATAGTGCTATGCTTTGCCTTCATAATACCACCATGCAACATTTCAATAATATGACCATAGAGTGATGCAACAACACCGCTATACTTTGCCTGCATAAACCCATTAAATAATGCTCAAATACTATAGCTATTCAATGCCCTAATAATAGCGCAAAATAGTATTCTAGTAATACCACCATATTATGTGCGTATACTACCATCATGTAGTGCCTAAATACAGCGGGTCATGATATCATGGCCGTCTATAGTGCCCCATAAAGCGAAGTCTCTGATGCTGAAAACTGAAAGGACAAAACCTCTGAACAGCGCTGATCTATAGCGGCAAGCAGCATCCGTGTATACATGACGCATGGGAGGGGAATAAAGAACATTTCCAGGTGCCCCATAGATTTCAGTGACAGATAATCCACGGCTTACTGGTGATAATTACATGTTTTATTTATTTCTGTAAACTCAGATTATCATTTAAATCACTTTCTTCTGTGTCTTTCCACAACCAGAAATAATACAGCATGCCAGAAATGTCTGATCTGACACACCGGTACAACAGCCGAACATAGGAGGCAGTATTATAGTAGTTATATTCTTGTACATAGGAGCAGTATTATAGTAGTTATATTCTTGTATATAGGGGCAGTATTATAGTAGTTATATTCTTGTACATAGGGGCAGTATTATAGTAGTTATATTCTTGTACATAGGGGCAGTATTATAGTAGTTATATTCTTGTACATAGGGGCAGTATTATAGTAGTTATATTCTTGTACATAGGAGCAGTATTATAGTAGTTATATTCTTGTACATAGGGGCAGTATTATAGTAGTTGTATTCTTGTACATAGGGGCAGTATTATAGTAGTTATATTCTTATACATAGGCGCAGTATTATAGTAGTTATATTCTTGTACATAGGAGCAGTATTATAGTAGTTATATTCTTGTACATAGGAGCAGTATTATAGTAGTTATATTCTTGTACATAGGAGCAGTATTATAGTAGTTATATTCTTATACATAGGGGCAGTATTATAGTAGTTATATTCTTGTACATAGGGGCAGTATTATAGTAGTTATATTCTTGTACATAGGAGGCAGTATTATAGTAGTTATATTCTTGTACATAGGAGCAGTATTATAGTAGTTATATTCTTGCACATAGGGGGCAGTATTATAGTAGTTATATTCTTGTACATAGGGGCAGTATTATAGTAGTTATATTCCTGTACATAGGGGCAGTATTATAGTAGTTACATTCTTGTATATAGAGGGCAGTATTATAGTAGTTATATTCTTGTACATAGGGGCAGTAGTATAGTAGTTATATTCTTGTACATAGGGGCAGTGTTATAGTAGTTATATTCTTGTACATGGGGGCAGTATTATAGTAGTTATATTCTTGTACATAGGGAGCAGTATTATAGTAGTTATATTCTTGTACATAGGGGCAGTATTATAGTAGTTATATTCTTGTACATAGGGGCAGTATTATAGTAGTTATATTCTTGTACATAGGGAGCAGTATTATAGTAGTTATATTCTTGTACATAGGGGCAGTATTATAGTAGTTATATTCTTGTACATAGGGAGCAGTATTATAGTAGTTATATTCTTGTACATAGGGGCAGTATTATAGTAGTTATATTCTTGTACATAGGGGCAGTATTATAGTAGTTATATTCTTGTACATAGGGAGCAGTATTATAGTAGTTATATTCTTGTACATAGGGGCAGTATTATAGTAGTTATATTCTTGTACATAGGGAGCAGTATTATAGTAGTTATATTCTTGTACATAGGGGCAGTATTATAGTAGTTATATTCTTGTACATAGGGGCAGTATTATAGTAGTTATATTCTTGTACATAGGGAGCAGTATTATAGTAGTTATATTCTTGTACATAGGGGCAGTATTATAGTAGTTATATTCTTGTACATAGGGAGCAGTATTATAGTAGTTATATTCTTGTACATAGGGGCAGTATTATAGTAGTTATATTCTTGTACATAGGGAGCAGTATTATAGTAGTTATATTCTTGTACATAGGGGCAGTATTATAGTAGTTATATTCTTGTACATAGGAGCAGTATTATAGTAGTTATATTCTTGTACATAGGGGCAGTATTATAGTAGTTATATTCTTGTACATAGGAGCAGTATTATAGTAGTTATATTCTTGTACATAGGGGCAGTATTATAGTAATATTCTTGTACTTAGGGGCAGTTTTATAGTATTTCCTTACTTGTAATATATTGTAGAAGGAAGTGATGGAAGTGCAGTCTGTACAGACAGGAGCAGATAAATTATTAAGAGATATGAAGGCATCAATTAAATAGAATTACTGTATCAGCGCAGGTTATTTACATTGGAGACGGTCCATTAGATGACTTGCTGACTGTCAGCTTTATAGAAGTAATGATTTCCTCACAGAAAGTAATTAAACCAGTTGAAGACTTTCAGGTTTAAAGGAAAACATTTTTTGTAGCTTTTTTTTTTGTTCAGCATTATCATGTATATCCATATTGCACATTAATTATCAGACATATTTTGCTTTCTTGCGCTTATTTTCTTGTTACTCCAGTTACATCCAGAGCTGCAGTCGCAGCATATTCACACACAGCGTTTATGCTTCTCTAGTACAAGAGAGATTTAGATGGATAAGAGTCTGAAATACCAATATTCGCTAATAATCGGATTTGGATATTAGGATTTTTGTTACAATCTCTTGTAAATCTAATTTTAGATGATTTAAAAAAAAAAAAAATTCCCCAGAATGACAAATACAAAAAACATCACTTCTCATGAGAGTGTGAGTGCCTGAAAGTTTGTACACCCTTTTTAATGTAGTCGATCTCAATAACGCTCCTTTGTCTAATTCCCATAATGGCTTCCCTGAGAAGGAGATTAACCCCCGATTGCCCTGCAGCCATCCATTCTTATGTCATAATTGGGATGTGAAGCGTGCATGGAGAAGAGGGGGCTCTGCTTCACCCTAGGAGGTGACCCCCGGAGGAGGAAGACCCCCTTCTTTACACAAGAACAAGCCCATGTGACATCTTTCTCTTGTGTGTGGTCTCTCCGGTTTACATCTCTCCCAGGGACTGTCACTTTAGACTGTATTGTAGAATGTAAAGGGGGTGAACACTTTTGCAATCCATTTCTAACACGTCCTGTAGCATTTTGTGTGTACAACTGCTTTGCAAATGTATGTGTCTCTGTGGTTAAAGACTACAAGCAAAACTTCCGTGTCTTCTGAACCTGACTTTGTTACACATATAGTCGTGGCCAAAAGTTTTGAGACTGACACAAATTTAGGTTTTTACATTTTGCGTCTTCAGTGTTTTTCCATCTTTTAGTCGGACGTTTTTATGGTTGGTGAAGTACAATTATAAACTTCTCATACTTTTCAACACTTTTATTCACAAATCCATGAAGTTTTAGTGAAGCCTCAATATTTCCCCTTATTCTCCAGATTTCTGCCCTTCGCCTCTTTAACTTGATATCAAATTCTGGGCCAGATCCTGACTGATGGCCGCTCGTTCTTGTCTGATCAGAGCTCGGAGGTTATCATAATTTCTGCATTTTTCTTCGTCCTCCCACTTTTTTGGGATTGACAGCGGGATCTCAGTGGGGCCGAGATCTAGGGAGTTTCCTGGTCATGGACCCCAAACGTCAATGTTTTGTTCACTGAGCCACTTAGTTGTTACTTTCACCTTGTGACCTGGTCTCCATCTTGGGGAAAAAGCATCTTCACCACATTTTCCTGGATCATTGGGAGAAGTTTATATTAGAGGGAGATTAGATCCCATTCTTTACTCATGGCCGTGTCCTCAAAATTGTGAATGAGTCTCCTCCATGGATGAGAAGCCCCCACACATTGTGAGTGATCCCCTCCATGGATGAGAAGCCCCCACACATTGTGAGTGATCCCCTCCATGGATGAGAAGCCCCCACATTGTGAGTGATCCCCTCCATGGATGAGAAGCCCCCACACATTGTCAGTGATCCCCTCCATGGATGAAAAGCCTCCACATATTGTGAGTGATCCCCTCCATGGAAGAGAAGCCTCCGCACATTGTGAGTGACCCCCTCCATGGATGAGAAGTCCCCACACACTGTGAGTGATCCCCTCCACAGATGAGAAGCCCCCACACATTGTGAGTGATCCCCTCCATGGATGAGAAGCCTCCACACACTGTGAGTGACCCCCTCCATGGATGAGAAGCCCCCGCACATTGTGAGTGATCCCCTCCATGGAGGAGAAGCCCCCACACATTGTGAGTGACCCCCTCCATGGATGAGAAGCCCCCACACATTGTGAGTGACCCCCTCCATGGATGAGAAGCCCCCACACATTGTGAGTGACCCCCTCCATGGATGAGAAGCCCCCACACATTGTGAGTGACCCCCTCCATGGATGAGAAGCCCCCGCACATTGTGAGTGACCCCCTCCATGGATGAGAAGCCCCCGCACATTGTGAGTGACCCCCTCCATGGATGAGAAGCCTCCACACACTGTGAGTGACCCCCTCCATGGATGAGAAGCCCCCACACACTGTGAGTGACCCCCTCCATAGATGAGAAGCCTCCACACATTGTGAGTGAGCCCCTCCATGGATGAGAAGCCCCCACATATTGTGAGTGACCCCCTCCATGGATGAGAAGCCTCCACACATTGTGAGTGAGCCCCTCCATGGATGAGAAGCCCCCACACATTGTGAGTGATCCCCTCCATGGATGAGAAGCCCCCACATATTGTGAGTGATCCCCTGCATGGATGAGAAGCCCCCGCACATTGTGAGTGATCCCCTCCATGGAAGAGAAGCCCCCACACATTGTGAGTGATCCCCTCCATGGATGAGAAGCCCCCACATATTGTGAGTGACCCCCTCCATGGATGAGAAGCCTCCACACACTGTGAGTGATCCCCTCCATGGATGAGAAGCCCCCACACATTGTGAGTGACCCCCTCCATGGATGAGAAGCCCCCACACATTGTGAGTGACCCCCTCCATGGATGAGAAGCCTCCGCACATTGTGAGTGATCCCTCCATGAATGAAAAGCCCCCCACACACTGTGAGTGACCCCCTCCATGGATGAGAAGCCCCCACACATTGTGAGTGACCCCCTCCATGGATGAAAAGCCCCCCACACACTGTGAGTGACCCCCTCCATGGATGAGAAGACCCCACACATTGTGAGTGACCCCCTCCATGGATGAGAAGCCCCCGCACATTGCGAGTGACCCCCTCCATGGATGAGAAGCCCCCACACATTGTGAGTGATCCCTCCATGGATGAAAAGCCCCCCACACACTGTGAGTGACCCCCTCCATGGATGAGAAGACCCCACACATTGTGAGTGAGCCCCTCCATAGATGAGAAGCCCCCACACATTGTGAGTGACCCCCTCCATGGATGAGAAGCCCCCACACATTGTGAGTGATCCCCTCCATGGATGAGAAGCCCCCACACATTGTAAGTGACCCCCTCCATGGAGGAGAAGCCTCCACACATTGTGAGTGAGCCCCTCCATAGATGAGAAGCCCCCACACATTGTGAGTGACCCCCTCCATAGATGAGAAGACCCCACACATTGTGAGTGAGCCCCTCCATAGATGAGAAGCCCCCACACATTGTGAGTGACCCCCTCCATGATGAGAAGCCTCCACACATTGTGAGTGACCCCCTCCATAGATGAGAAGCCCCCACACATTGTGAGTGACCCCCTCCATGATGAGAAGCCTCCACACATTGTGAGTGACCCCCTCCATAGATGAGAAGCCCCCACACATTGTGAGTGATCCCCTCCATGGATGAGAAGCCTCCACATATTGTGAGTGACCCCCTCCATGGTTGAGAAGCCCCCACACATGGTGAGTGACCCCCTCCATAGATGAGAAGCCCCCACACATGGTGAGTGACCCCCTCCATAGATGAGAAGCCCCCACACATTGTGAGTGACCCCCTCCATGGATGAGAAGACCCCACACATTGTGAGTGATCCCCTCCATGGATGAGAAGCCTCCACATATTGTGAGTGACCCCCTCCATGGTTGAGAAGCCCCCACATATTGTGAGTGATCCCCTCCATGGATGAGAAGCCTCCACATATTGTGAGTGACCCCCTCCATGGATGAGAAGCCCCCACATATTGTGAGTGATCCCCTCCATGGATGAGAAGCCTCCACATTTTGTGAGTGACCCCCTCCATGGATGAGAAGCCCCCACACACTGTGAGTGAGCCCTGCATGGTTGAGAAGCCCCCACATATTGTGAGTGACCCCCTCTATGGATGAGAAGCCCCCGCACATTGTGAGTGATCCCCTCCATGGATGAGAAGCCCCCACACATTGTGAGTGACCCCCTCCATGGTTGAGAAGCCCCCACACATTGTGAGTGACCCCTCCATGGATGAGAAGCCCCCACACACTGTGAGTGAGCCCTGCATGGTTGAGAAGCCCCCACACACTGTGAGTGAGCCCTGCATGGTTGAGAAGCCCCCACATATTGTGAGTGATCCCCTGCATAGATGAGAAGCCCCCACACATGAGTGGAGAGAGTACGGAAGGCTAGCACTCGACAAACGTGGAAGTGAAGGTGCAAGTGAACGGAACCGATGGTCCTCTCAGTCACAGACCATATAATCACTGCACTCATACGATGGAAATACTTGATTCATGTGAATAATTTTATTGAAAAAATGTTCGGGTGGAGCGATAAGTACTTATCGCTCCACCCGAACATTTTTTTCAATAAAATTATTCACATGAATCAAGTATTTCCATCGTATGAGTGCAGTGATTATATGGTCTGTCTCCCACACATGAGTGGTCTCCCTTTACTTCTGGCAGACACATCCTTTTTTCCCTCCAGGCAATCATTCTTCCAGACATCCAAAACAGTGTGTAGGGGGCTTCATCCGAGAGGAGGCTTCTCATCCATGGAGGGGTCATTCACGATGTGTTGGAGCTTCTCATACATGGAGGGGGTCACTCACAATGTGCCGGGGCTTCACATCCATGGGGGGCTCAATAACAATTTTGCCTAAGGCCATGGCCATTAGAGTAGGATCTAATCATCCTCCGAGAGCAACTTCTTCCATCATTCAGGACAATGTGGTGATGATACTTTTTACTCCATGATGGAGACTAGTTGAACAAAACATTGACATTTGGGGTCCACGTCCAGCAAACTCCCCAGATCTCAATCTTATTGAGAACCTGCGGTCATTCCCAAAAAAGTGGGAGGTCAAAGAAAAACCCAAAGTTGTGATAAGCTCTGATGAGACAAGAACGAGCGGCCATCAATCAAGATCTGCCCAGAAGCCGATCTCCAGCTGCTGGGACGAAGGGCAGAAGTCTGGAGAATAAGGGGCAGGAGTCTGGAGAATAAGGGGCAGAAGTGTGGGGAATAAGGGGCAGGAGTCTGGAGAATAAGGGGCAGGAGTGTGGAGAATAAGGGGCAGGAGTGTGGAGAATAAGGGGCAGGAGTCTGGAGAATAAGGGGCAGGAGTGTGGAGAATAAGGGGCAGAAGTGTGGGGAATAAGGGGCAGGAGTCTGGAGAATAAGGGGCAGGAGTGTGGAGAATATGGGGCAGGAGTGCGGAGAACAAGGGGCAGGAGTGTGGAGAATAAGCGGCAGAAGTCTGGAGAATAAGGGGCAGGAGTGTGGAGAATAAGGGCAGGTGTGTGGAGAATAAGGGGCAGGAGTGTGGAGAATAAGGGGCAGGAGTCTGGAGAATAAGGGGCAAGAGTCTGGAGAATAAGGGGCAGGAGTCTGGAGAATAAGAGGCAGGAGTCTGTAGAATAAGGGGCAGGAGTGCGGAGAATAAGGAGCAGGAGCCTGGAGAATAAGGGGCAGAATTCTGGAGAATAAGGGGCAGAATTCTGGAGAATGAGGGGCAGGAGTCTGAAGAATAAAGGGCAGGAGTCTGGAGAATAAGGGGCAGGAGTCTGGAGAATAAGGGGCAGGAGTCTGGAGAATAAGGGGCAGAAGTGTGGGGAATAAGGGGCAGGAGTCTGGAGAATAAGGGGCAGAAGTGTGGAGAATAAGGGGCAGGAGTGTGGAGAATAAGGGGCAGGAGTGCGGAGAACAAGGGGCAGGAGTGTGGAGAATAAGCGGCAGAAGTCTGGAGAATAAGGGGCAGGAGTCTGGAGAATAAAGGGCAGGAGTCTGGAGAATAAGGGGCAGGAGTCTGGAGAATAAGGGGCAGGAGTCTGGAGAATAAGGGGCAGGAGTCTGGAGAATAAGGGGCAGGAGTCTGGAGAATAAGGGGCAGGAGTCTGGAGAATAAGGGGCAGAAGTCTGGAGAATAAGGGGCAGAAGTCTGGAGAATAAGGGGCAGAATTCTGGAGAATGAGGGGCAGGAGTCTGGAGAATAAGGGGCAGGAGTCTGGAGAATAAGGGGCAGGAGTCTGGAGAATAAGGGGCAGAATTCTGGAGAATAAGGGGCAGGAGTCTGGAGAATAAGGGGCAGAAGTCTGGAGAATAAGGGGCAGAAGTCTGGAGAATAAGTGTAAAAAGTTATGAAATGTTTATAAAAGTAACCAAAGTAACATCCGACTAAAAGAATCAGCAAAGTTTGATTCACTCTCACTTTCGGCCACCACCGCAGGTCTGCATGGGAGCTGTATACACAAACGGGAGGAGAGTTTTAATCTCTGAGATGCATTGGATAAAAATTAGATTTTTTACATGAGTAACCAAACCCCTTAAAATCTTATTTAGTGGAACAGTTACAACAATGTCTTATCCGTATTGGCTGGAGTTCTCCTTTAACACCAAACATCGCACAGTGGCATCACCTGTTCCCAAGTACATATATAACCTTATGTCAGATCCCTGGACGTCTTTGTCTCCGTTTGTCTCCAGACAATCCCCCCGATATGATCACAGCAGAACGTCGCAGAGCGAGGGATTACAATTTTATCAGCATGAGCAGATTTAATCTCTTCCATGGAGGTAAAGCTACAAAACAGACTTTCCAAGAGTGTAAGGATTATTGGAGGGCAAATAAAACTAAAACACAAGAGATAACAGGATGATTGTGTCCATTACGGTGATTAATAATTGAGAATGATTGGAGCCGAGTGAGTGTAGTAGTCCTCATGCATTTTTAATATTATGTGGATGATTTGCTTAAAAGCACAGGATTATTTCCCGTTTTATAAATTAATTGTCTTCTGCTAAACTTAAAAAAAATGTCATATCGTTTTACGTACGCAGCTACCATGCAGACTTATGTGTTGTCATGATGACAGACTACAAAGAAACCCTCCGTAGTCAGATTCCATAGTTACACTGTTTCCTATCTGACCCCCTTCTTCATTTACATTTAACATAAGCAATAGAGTAACAGCATCAGACTACGCAGGGTTAGATTGTAGTCTGTTACCATGGAGACACATAAGCTTGCATAGCAGCTGTATACACCGCAGTGCTTTTATGTGCATTAAGGATTGCAAAAGAGTTCACACCCGTGAAATCCAATTTTACATGGAAACTGTGAACTCATGATAGATTTTTCATCAGCTTTATGTGAAAAGTTGCTTTATTTATTTGTTTTATGCAAAAATGTTTGCAAAAGTAATAATTTTGTAATGATTAACAGTTATGGATGTGGGGTGAGCGGTATGCAGCTGCTACGATCCGTTTTTTGTCTCTGGGCGTCTGTAAAATTACAATAGGATTGCAAAAGTCCATGAACTCCTGACAAAGTTCACCCGTTCAGCGCAGAATAATGGACCTGCCACTCACAGCAAAAACACACAAAAATGATTATTTCAGGGTATTATTCTTAATCCCCAGATCAATAGAGGCTCTAGAGTTTGCACAAGTGGCTCTACTTAAAGGGGAAGTCCATACCGTGCAATGGAAGGGAGGGAGAGGGAAATGGCCGTGTCTCTATACAGCTATAGTGCAGTATTTCTATTACCTATATATCTTATAAAAGTGTCATGTCAGTGCCCCCTTCCCTCCTCACTGTCTCTTAATTTTAAAGTGAATTTCCTCTTTAAACTTTCTTTTTTGTGTGTTTTATTTGGAGCCACCACTAGGGGGAGCTTAGGAGTTTACTGTTTACTCATGAACTGCAGCTCCCTCTAGTGGTGGCTGCAGGCAGCCTGACTTTCATCATTAATCCTTTGTCAATGCAGGGGATTCGGAGCAATGTATCAGAAAATTAAGTCTCAGACGACTACATCCATATTTAGAATTTTGGACCAATTTATGAGGATTTTACACCACTAATTGAAGAAATCTCCTACCTGCTCCACGATACCCTCCACAAACATACAGCTTCCCATCCACGGCTCCGGCGCTGCTGGCGTGACTTCTCAGGGTGAGGAGCGGGTGCGGCATAGCAGGACCTTCCCTCCAGAAATTCCCATCTACATTATATATCTCCACGGCATCCAGACACTTCCGGGCTTGTCCTTTGTCCGGACCGAAGCAGCCGATGCCACCTGCGGGGAACACAATGTGTGACCTAACAGAAAGAGAATGCGGAGCTGCAATACCATGAGCAGCCTGTGGTCAGGGGTGGCGCTGTCTGTGCAAGAAAGCCGCCAGCCATTTGTTTTTTACTTTTTTATTACCGTACGTTTTTGTGATGATAAAATACAACAATTCTGGCATTATTTAGGCCTCTAACATTTTAGGTTAAAAAAAAGTGACAATTTTATAATTCGGGTGACAGCAATACTAATTATGTGGATTTTTTTAACAATTTTTTTAGATTTTTTACCAAAAATATATATTTTTTTTTCTTTCTAAACATTTTATATACAAGTTTTTACATCTTTATTTAGTCACACTTGATCGCTTCTGTGTTACCCTGCAATACTCCTATATTGCAGGATCTAAAAGGTGTACTAAGATGGAAGCCCTGGGGGCCATTGTTAAAGGGATTTGTTCAATCCCTTTAAGTTTTTGTCTGCACTAGCAGCCTACCGGCACCCCTCGATCATGAGGGTTGGGGGAAGGTATGATAGTGGGGGACACTACCTCTCAGTCACTAATATGCCATGGTCAGCATTGATAGCTTTACATGGTGGAGATCTGAGTTGTCTCTGATCCCGGCTGCTCCTGTGTGGGGATGTGATGGTGCAGGCAGAGCTCCTGTGCCCTTACGGTCACTACACCTACAAAATTCCCTGACATTATTACTCCACTAGATTTTATGAGATGAGAAAAACCTGGCTGCTTGCTTCAGAAACAGCGCCACTCCTTTGAATGGGCCAATTGAGGTATTACATCTCAGCCCAGTTATCTAATTAAAGAACCCTACAGTCAGCCTCTCCGCAGGATAAAACGGCTGATAACATGGTGGAGCCAATGGTATACCGCTAATAGCATCAGACCACACATCCGCTAGGGGGCCCATCACCGCGCTTTCTCCGTCCGGAATTATTATTCGCAGGATGCGCTGGAAATATCGCCATTGTCCGCCTAATGAGAGGCCGATTCAGGGGATCTTGGATGGGTCCCAGGAACGGAGGCAGCGAGCATCTTAATGGCATGTGCACAATAAAGACGTCTCACAGCCCCAATCCCGGCCCCTTCATTTTATTTACTAACTGTAGAACAAAACACATTGAGTTTTGTAAAGACCTCGTTAAAAAAAAAAAGGGGGCAAAAAAAAAAAATTAGCAAATTCTCATGACATTTTTTAAAAATCTAAACAAGACCCCGATTGTTTCCCGCCCTGTAATCCTCGTAACGGCGAAATTAAAAGGTGAAAGACGTCTATTGATAAAGAAATCCTCTTACTCGAAGGCGGCGGATCAAAGCCTTCTTGTTCTCCGTCCGTCTCTCTTCCTTCAGTGGAAACAGACGGAATTTCTTTTTTTTTTTTTCATTTTTTCGTAAAATAAACTTCTGGTTCTCCAAATAGACTCAATTAACGCCCGATTGTCTTAATTATGCAAAAATCATCTCTGTGTTCTTGTTTTGGGTGTTTTTTTTTAGAATCTTCTGGCAAACAGAATTGATCTTCGCCGCTTTCCAATTTTTTTTTTTATGAAATTGGGCCGGATGGGTTTTTATAAATAGGAAACAGAAGATAAGATCTGATGAAAATGGTGTGACATACTGTAGAGTTGAAAAAGTTGTCAGAGGGGCAAAAGGAGGAAGGGTGGTCGGGGGTGATGTTTTTAGGTCAGGAGGGGAAGAAGATTGCCAGGAAATGTGAAAACAGTAGGCTCTATTCCAAGCTGAGATCATAAAGAGGTTATTGCAAGAAAAGTGAAAGAAAAGTCACAGTGTTTTTTTTTATAGTGATCTATCAGGATGATTTAAAGAAAATGTAAACATGTAATTAATTTTTATCTGGTAGAAACACCGCTGTTCTCCTGAATCCGGCATTGTTTTTATTTTTTTCCTGCGCCTCTCCATTCCTAAGATATGGCCTCATCTTTTCTGTAAAGAAATCTGGGTGTGGCTACGAATATGCCCATATAAGGGAGTTGAGGACCACACCCACTAAATTTACATACTAGGAAGAGCAGGCCATATCTTAGGAACGGAGAGGCGCAGGAAGAAAAGAAAAACATTGTCGGATTCAGGAGAACAGTGGCATTTACACCACATAAAGATTTCACATATTTATGGCAAGTGACGGAATCCCTTTAATATATTATTTCCATCCAGTACATTGCTATATGGTGCACCCATCTCAAAAATGGAGTCAGTTGCATGCTGCCACCAGTGGATAGGTGACTGTCTTTGTTCATTTGTATGGGAGTTCTGAAAATTGCTTAACATCTATGTTGTGAATTCTGTTTGTGGGCTCCCCCGGTGGTGTTTTATGGTATTGCCACTTATTTGCCTTCTTCTATCCTTGATCACCTGTTGACACCCATTAGGGGAGTTTCCTATTTAAGCCTGCTTGGCTGCTGGTCTGATGCCGGCCAACAATGTATCAGTAGCATTCTGTTGCATTCTCCTGCCTCAAGTTCCAGTTCAGCTAAGTTGAATTTTGTTCCTAGTTAATGCCATTTTTTGTCCAGCTATCTGCAATGTGACTCTCTGTAGCTGGAAGCTCTCGTGGACTGGAATTGCCACTCCAGTGGCATGAGTTGTCACTGGAGTTTTAAAGTAATTTCAGGATGGTGTTTTTGAGTAGTGTTTTGAAGTTGACCGTGAAGTAACTCTTCCCTGTACTTCTGCTATCTAGTAAGCGGACCTCACTGTGCTAAATCTGCTGTTCATCCTACGTATGTCTTTTCCTCTTGACTCACCGTCAATATTTGTGGGGGCCTCCTATCTCCTTTTGGGGTTCATCTCTGGAGGTAAGGCAGGCCTGTATATTCCTCTGATAGGGGTAGTTAGATCTCCGGCTGGCGCGTGGTGTCTAGGGCATCGTAGGAAACACTCCCCGGCTACTTCCAGTGTCGTGTCAGGTTCAGGTCACGGTCACTTTAGTTCCCATCACCCGAGAGCTAGTCCGTTTGTTATTTTTGATTTCCCTGCCATTGGGAAAATCATAACAGTTTGGCCGGCCCACATGTGTTAAAACTATGCACTAAAGTAGGAAAGGATATGAAAAGGTTTTTTTTTCCTTCTGTGTTTGGAAAGTGCACCTTAGTGCTTATTTGTACTCCTTGCTTAAACTGCAGTCTTCAGACTTTTTTTTTTTCTCCTCTCCTCTTAATCTCTGAATGGCTTTGGTTACACCTGTTTGAATCATGGATCCACAGAGTTTGGTTGCAGGTCTGAATAACCTGGCTACAAAGGTCCAGAACTTACAAGATTTTGTTATACGTGCTCCAATGTCTGAACCTAAGATCCCTATGCCTGAATTTTTTACCGGAGACAGATCCCGTTTTTTGAACTTCAGAGAGAATTGTAAATTGTTTTTGTCTCTGAAATCTCACTCTGCTGGTGATCCTGCACAACAGGTTAAAATTGTTATTTCTCTATTGCGGGGTGACCCACAAAGTTGGGCATTTGCATTGTCGCCAGGGGATCCTGCATTATTAAATGTAGATGCGTTTTTTCTGGCTTTGGGGTTGCTTTATGAAGAACCTAATTTAGAGATTTTGGCTGAGAAAGCCTTGATAGCTCTTTCCCAAGGGCAAGATGAAGCTGAGATATACTGCCAGAAATTTCGTAAATGGTCGGTGCTTACTAGATGGAATGAGTGCGCTCTAGCAGCTAATTTCAGAGAAGGTCTCTCTGATGCCGTGAAGGATGTCATGGTGGGGTTCCCTGTGCCTACAGGTCTGAATGATGCCATGAAATTGGCTATCCAGATTGATCGGCGTTTACGGGAGCGCAAATCTGTGCACCATATGGCGGTATCTTCTGAGCAAAGATCTGTGCACCATATGGCGGTATCTTTTGAGCAAAAACCTGTGCACCATATGGCGGTATCTTCTGAGCAAAGACCTGTGCATCATTTGGCGGTGACCTCTGAAGAGGCACCAGAGCATATGCAATGCGATAGTGTATTGTCTAGAGGCGAACGACAGAATTACAGGCGCAAAAATGGGTTGTGCTTCTATTGTGGAGATCCAGCTCATGTTATATCAGCATGCTCTAAACGCATAAAGAAGGTTGATAAAAAGGTTGATAAATCTTTTTCTATGGGTACCTTGCAGTCTAAATTTCTTTTGTCCGTGACATTGATTTGTACTTTATCATCTGTTACTGTGGATGCTTATGTGGATTCTGGCGCCGCTCTGAGTCTCATGGATTGGTCCTTTGCCAAGCGTTGTGGGTTTGATTTAGAGCCTCTGGAGGTTTCTATTCCCTTAAAGGGTATTGATTCTACACCTTTGGCTAGCAATAAACCACAATATTGGACACAAGTGACTATGCATCTTTCCCCAGACCATCAGGAGATTATTCGTTTCCTTGTGTTATATAATCTACATGACGTATTAGTACTTGGATTACCATGGTTACAAATTCATAATCCAGTCTTGGACTGGAGATCAATGTCTGTGCTGAGTTGGGGATGTCGGGGGATTCATGGGGCTGCACCTTTGGTTCCCATTTCTTCATCTACTCCCTCTGAGATCCCAGCATTTCTGTCAGATTTTTATGATGTCTTTCAGGAGCCTAAAACTGATTCTCTCCCTCCTCACAGAGAGTGTGACTGCGCTATTGAGTTGATTCCCGGTAGTAAATTTCCTAAGGGTCGCTTGTTTAATTTGTCTGTACCTGAACATACTGCTATGCGGGAGTATATCAGAGAATCTTTGAAAAAGGGTCATATTCGCCCCTCTTTGTCTCCATTGGGGGCAGGGTTTTTTTTTGTGGGTAAAAAGGATGGTTCATTGAGACCTTGTATCGACTATCGACTTCTGAATAAGATTACTGTTAAATACCAGTACCCGTTACCTTTACTGACCGATCTTTTTGCTCGCATAAAGGGGGCGAAGTGGTTCACTAAGATCGATCTACGTGGTGCGTATAATTTGGTGCGGATTAAGCAGGGGGATGAGTGGAAGACCGCATTTAATACGCCTGAAGGCCATTTTGAGTATTTGGTAATGCCTTTCGGTCTCGCGAATGCCCCTTCCGTTTTTCAGTCCTTTATGCATGATATTTTCCGTGAATATCTGGATAAATTTATGATTGTGTATTTGGATGATATTTTGATTTTTTCGGAGGACTGGGAATCTCATGTTCAACAGGTCAGGAGAGTTTTTCAGGTTTTACGAGCTAATTCTCTATTTGTGAAGGGCTCAAAGTGTATTTTTGGGGTTCAGAGAATTTCCTTTCTGGGATATATTTTTTCCCCTTCATCTATGGAGATGGACCCTGTTAAGGTTCAGGCTATTTGTGATTGGATACAACCTACTTCTTTAAAGAGTCTTCAGAAATTCTTGGGATTTGCTAATTTCTATCGCCGATTCATAGCGGGTTTTTCTGCCATTGCTAAACCTTTGACTGATTTGACCAAGAAGGGTGCTGATGTTGCTAATTGGTCCTCTGCGGCTGTGGAGGCCTTTCGGGAGCTTAAGCGCCGCTTTTCTTCTGCTCCTGTGTTGTGCCAGCCTGATGTTTCGCTCCCGTTCCAGGTTGAAGTAGATGCTTCCGAGATCGGAGCAGGTGCAGTTTTGTCGCAGAAAGGTCCTGACTGCTCAGTGATGAGACCATGTGCGTTTTTCTCTCGAAAGTTTTCGCCCGCTGAGCGAAATTATGATGTTGGAAATCGGGAGCTCTTGGCCATGAAGTGGGCATTTGAGGAGTGGCGTCATTGGCTTGAGGGTGCTAGACACCAGGTGGTGGTCTTGACTGACCACAAAAATCTAATTTATCTTGAGTCAGCCAGGCGTCTGAATCCTAGACAGGCGCGCTGGTCATTGTTTTTCTCTCGATTTAACTTTGTGGTCTCATATCTGCCTGGGTCTAAGAATGTGAGGGCGGATGCCCTCTCTAGGAGTTTTGAGCCTGACTCGCCTGGTGATTCCGAACCTACTGGCATCCTGAAGGATGGGGTGATATTGTCAGCTGTCTCCCCAGACCTGCGGCGCTCTTTGCAGGAGTTTCAGGTGGATAGGCCTGATCGCTGTCCGCCTGGTAGACTGTTTGTCCCTGATGACTGGACCAGTAGAGTTATTTCGGAGGTTCACTCTTCCGCGTTGGCAGGTCATCCTGGAATTTTTGGCACCAGGGATCTGGTGTCTAGGTCCTTCTGGTGGCCTTCCTTGTCTCGAGATGTACGTATTTTTGTGCAGTCTTGTGATGTTTGTGCTCGGGCTAAGCCCTGCTGTTCCCGGGCCAGCGGGTTGTTGTTGCCCTTGCCTATTCCTAAGAGGCCTTGGACGCACATCTCTATGGACTTTATTTCTGACCTTCCTGTTTCTCGTAGGATGTCCGTCATCTGGGTGGTGTGTGACCGTTTTTCCAAGATGGTTCACTTGGTACCTTTGCCCAAATTGCCCTCCTCCTCTGAGCTGGTCCCTCTATTTTTTCAGAATGTTGTGCGTTTGCATGGTATTCCTGAGAATATAGTGTCTGACAGGGGTACTCAGTTTGTGTCTAGATTTTGGCGGGCGTTCTGTGCCAGGATGGGCATCGACTTGTCGTTTTCGTCTGCATTCCATCCTCAGACTAATGGCCAGACTGAGCGTACTAATCAGACCTTGGAGACTTACTTGAGGTGTTTTGTGTCCGCTGATCAGGACGATTGGCTTGATTTTTTGCCATTGGCAGAGTTTGCCCTTAACAATCGGGCCAGTTCTGCCACTTTGGTTTCTCCATTTTTTTGTAATTCAGGGTTTCACCCTCGCTTTTCGTCCGGTCAATTGGAGTCTTCGGATTGTCCTGGAGTAGATGCTGTGGTTGATAGAATGCATCAGATTTGGGGACAGGTTGTGGACAATCTGAAGTTGTCCCAGGAGAAGACTCAACAGTTCACTAATCGTCATCGGCGTGTCGGTCCTCGTCTTTGTGTTGGGGACCTGGTTTGGTTGTCTTCTCGATTTGTTCCTATGAAGGTCTCGTCTCCTAAGTTTAAGCCTCGGTTTATCGGCCCTTATAGGATTCTGGAGGTTCTCAATCCTGTGTCCTTTCGTTTGGACCTCCCAGCATCTTTTACTATTCATAATGTTTTTCATCGGTCATTATTGCGGAGGTATGAGGTGCCGGTTGTTCCGTCTGCTGATCCTCCTGCTCCTGTGCTGGTTGAGGGTGAGTTGGAGTATGTGGTGGAAAAGATCTTGGACTCCCGTGTTTCCAGACGGAAACTTCAGTATCTGGTTAAGTGGAAGGGCTATGGTCAGGAGGATAATTCTTGGGTGACAGCATCTGATGTTCATGCTCCTGATTTGGTTCGTGCATTCCATAGTGCTCATCCAGATCGCCCTGGTGGTTCTGGTGAGGGTTCGGTGCCCCCTCCTTAAGGGGGGGGTACTGTTGTGAATTCTGTTTGTGGGCTCCCCCGGTGGTGTTTTATGGTATTGCCACTTATTTGCCTTCTTCTATCCTTGATCACCTGTTGACACCCATTAGGGGAGTTTCCTATTTAAGCCTGCTTGGCTGCTGGTCTGATGCCGGCCAACAATGTATCAGTAGCATTCTGTTGCATTCTCCTGCCTCAAGTTCCAGTTCAGCTAAGTTGAATTTTGTTCCTAGTTAATGCCATTTTTTGTCCAGCTATCTGCAATGTGACTCTCTGTAGCTGGAAGCTCTCGTGGACTGGAATTGCCACTCCAGTGGCATGAGTTGTCACTGGAGTTTTAAAGTAATTTCAGGATGGTGTTTTTGAGTAGTGTTTTGAAGTTGACCGTGAAGTAACTCTTTCCTGTACTTCTGCTATCTAGTAAGCGGACCTCACTGTGCTAAATCTGCTGTTCATCCTACGTATGTCTTTTCCTCTTGACTCACCGTCAATATTTGTGGGGGCCTCCTATCTCCTTTTGGGGTTCATCTCTGGAGGTAAGGCAGGCCTGTATATTCCTCTGATAGGGGTAGTTAGATCTCCGGCTGGCGCGTGGTGTCTAGGGCATCGTAGGAAACACTCCCCGGCTACTTCCAGTGTTGTGTCAGGTTCAGGTCACGGTCACTTTAGTTTCCATCACCCGAGAGCTAGTCCGTTTGTTATTTTTGATTTCCCTGCCATTGGGAAAATCATAACACATCTACAAATCAATGAAGGGATTTGCGCGGCCTCCTCTCCATTGCAACTCCATCTCAGAACTCCCATACACATGAATGCAGAGAGCTGCGCATGTGCTTCTTCTCTACTGACAGCTTCGTACAGACAACTGGTGGGAGTCACATTTATCCTACATTTATGGTAGAAAGCATCAGATGGAAATAACCCTTTATGATATCGAAAACAGCCATGGATGAGAGGAGACCTTATCCTCCAATCTGTCACTTTCTAGCTGTAAACGACTATTGCTGGCATGCCTTTAGAATAACCAGCTGAGAGTTGTAGTCTGTCAACAGCTAGACAGCCAAAAGGTTGGACTTCTCTGGTCTATCCGGGTAGATAAACTGATTATTGAGGTTGGATGCTCCTAATCTATTCTCAAGGGGAGTCTTTAGTTTTAAAGTGGAAGTCAACTTTGTTTTAATCCAGGGAGCAGGGGCCCTAGGCAGCTGCCTGGTCTGCCTGCCCCTAACGCCGGCCCTGCACAGTGTGAACAGATCCAAAAGTCTGTGTTGATACATTTAATTAAAATATAATCATTTTCCTAATTTGGACCTTCAGCGCTATCTGCAGCCACCACCAGGGGGAGCGTGAACTTTATAACAAACCAGTCTGCACTAAGCTCTAGAGCTCCCTCTAGTGACAGCTGTAAGCAATCAACATATTATATTCTGTAGCTTTGACTGTGCGGCTCCGTATAAGAAAATCCGAGCTCCAATTGTTATAAAGATATATTAAGAAAGTAATCAGTACGGAATTATGGACTTAAAAATGACATAATGTGAAAAAGTGGAAAATCACTTTAAGTCTTGTGTATTCTTCCCTCCTCATAGCAGACTGGTAAAACAAATCTCCCATATTTATCCCTCGTACAGGCAGATCCTCATGTTAAATTCAGCTCCATTAGGGCCTCGCCTGGCAGAACGTCCTTCACTGTGCACTTGACTCGGAGGCGCAGTGATGCATGACACCGGCAGCGCCGCGTTTATAAAGTGTTAATGGAGGCGAGCTGTAAATGTGACATAGCAGCTATTTATATACAGATTGAGATACAGCGGCAGCGAGGGATGTATAGTGCCAGGGTGCAGAATTAATGGAGTCATTGCTCCGAGGAAACATCTTTCTGTAAATTATTTAAATGTTACTGGCTGCCATGAAGACGGAGAACTTTCCTTACAGAAGTTAATCTCCTCCTCGAGGCCACTCACAATGGACGGAGATGAGAGCAGAATTCAGTCCCTTTATGTGAACTTGGAAAAAAAAGGGATAATCAAAAATTCAAGAAAGAGCGCCCCTCCTCTCCACAGGTTGTAGGTGGTATTACAGCTTCATTGAAATGAATGGAGCTGAGCTGTAATATCACACACACCGCATGGATAAGGGGGCGCTCTTTCTGAAAGAAACTGGCCATGTTTTGTGACAATGCTCAATCTTTTTAAAAGGAATGTCCATAAGCCACGTAGAGAAGGGGGCTCCTACACGGGCTTCCCCCCATTAGCCGTGAGCAACCACTGGTCCCAGTCCTTAGTAGTCACTGTGTCCCAGAGCTTCATGCACTTACCCAAAACGAAAATTTCGCCATCAACCACAGCAACGCTGAACCGATACTTGGAATAATTCATGGGAGCCAATGGCTTCCACCTATCGGTGAGCGGATCGTACTGCAGCAGGCGGTGACTCAACCGGTCGGGTTCATCATCAGGGCGATCGGTCTGCAGATATAGAAGGGGCAGAAGTATTATGTCCTTGGGGATCATTACTGTCCCCATCCTGTGTGTCACCCCCGAATATATGTCACCACGGAATATACGTCACCCCCGAGTATACGTCACCCCGAATATACAGTATGTACACAGAGACTGCACCAGCAGAATAGTGAGTGCAGCTCTGGGGTATAATACAGGATGTAACTCAGGATCAGTAATGTAATGTATGTACACAGTGACTGCACCAGCAGAATAGTGAGTGCAGCTCTGGGGTATAATACAGGATGTAACTCAGGATCAGTAATGTAATGTATGTACACAGTGACTGCACCAGCAGAATAGTGAGTGCAGCTCTGGAGTATAATACAGGATGTAACTCAGGATCAGTAATGTATGTACACAGTGACTGCACCAGCAGAATAGTGAGTGCAGCTCTGGGGTATAATACAGGAGGTAACTCAGGATCAGTAATGTAATGTATGTACACAGTGACTGCACCAGCAGAATAGTGAGTGCCGCTCTGGAGTATAATATATGATGTAACTCAGGATCAGTAATGTAATGTATGTACACGGTGACTGCACCAGCATAATAGTGAGTGCAGCTCTGGAGTATAATACAGGATGTAACTCCGGATCAGTAATGTAATGTATGTACATAGTGACTGCACCAGCAGAATAGTGAGTGCAGCTCTGGGGGTATAATACAGGATGTAACTCAGGATCAGTAATGTAATGTATGTACACAGTGACTGCACCAGCAGGATAGTGAGTGCAGCTCTGGGGGATAATACAGGATATAACTCAGGATCAGTAATGTATGTACACACTGACTACACCAGCAGAATAGTGAGTGCAGCTCTCGGGTATAATACAGGAGGTAACTCAGGATCAGTAATGTAATGTATGTACACAGTGACTGCACCAGCAGAATAGTGAGTGCAGCTCTGGGGTATAATACAGGATGTAACTCAGGATCAGTAATGTAATGTATGTACACAGTGACTGCACCAGCAGAATAGTGAGTGCAGCTCTGGAGTATAATACAGGATGTAACTCAGGATCAGTAATGTATGTACACAGTGACTGCACCAGCAGAATAGTGAGTGCAGCTCTGGGGTATAATACAGGAGGTAACTCAGGATCAGTAATGTAATGTATGTACACAGTGACTGCACCAGCAGAATAGTGAGTGCCGCTCTGGAGTATAATATATGATGTAACTCAGGATCAGTAATGTAATGTATGTACACGGTGACTGCACCAGCATAATAGTGAGTGCAGCTCTGGAGTATAATACAGGATGTAACTCCGGATCAGTAATGTAATGTATGTACATAGTGACTGCACCAGCAGAATAGTGAGTGCAGCTCTGGGGGTATAATACAGGATGTAACTCAGGATCAGTAATGTAATGTATGTACACAGTGACTGCACCAGCAGGATAGTGAGTGCAGCTCTGGGGGATAATACAGGATATAACTCAGGATCAGTAATGTATGTACACACTGACTACACCAGCAGAATAGTGAGTGCAGCTCTCGGGTATAATACAGGAGGTAACTCAGGATCAGTAATGTAATGTATGTACACAGTGACTGCAACAGCAGAATAGTGAGTGCAGCTCTGGGGTATAATACAGGATGTAACTCAGGATCAGTAATGTAATGTATGTATACAGTGACTGCACCAGCAGAATAGTGAGTGCAGCTCTGGTGTATAATACAGGATGTAACTCAGGACCAGTAATGTAATGTACACAGTGACTGCACCAGCAGAATAGTGAGTGCAGCTCTGGGGTATAATACAGGATGTAACTCAGGATCAGTAATGTAATGTATGTACACAGTGACTGCACCAGCAGAATAGTGAGTGCAGCTCTGGAGTATAATACAGGATGTAACTCAGGATCAGTAATGTAATGTATGTACACAGTGACTGCACCAGCAGAATAGTGAGTGCAGCTCTGGAGTATAATACAGGATGTAACTAAGGATTAGTAATGTAATGTATGTACACAGTGACTGCACCAGCAGAATAGTGAGTGCAGCTCTGGGGTATAATACAGGATGTAACTCAGGATCAGTAATGTATGTACACAGTGACTGCACCAGCAGAATAGTGAGTGCAGCTCTGGTGTATAATACAGGATGTAACTCAGGACCAGTAATGTAATGTACACAGTGACTGCACCAGCAGAATAGTGAGTGCAGCTCTGGGGTATAATACAGGATGTAACTCAGGATCAGTAATGTAATGTATGTACACAGTGACTGCACCAGCAGAATAGTGAGTGCAGCTCTGGGGTATAATACAGGATGTAACTCAGGATCAGTAATGTATGTACACAGTGACTGCACCAGCAGAATAGTGAGTGCAGCTCTGGAGTATAATACAGGATCAGTAATGTAATGTATGTACACAGTGACTGCGCTTTCTGTGTGAAGGTGATTGTATATTTTATGCCTCTTGTGTTCTACCTCCTCTTTGCTCTTCATTATTACGTTCCCCCGTTTTCCCGCTCCTCCTCTGGTTCTGTCCTTTTCCTTTTTTTGCTATTTACATTTCAGCAGAGAATAATCCTTTTTATTGTCTTTGAAGCAAAACATGTTCCCCTAATTTGATAAGTAAGAGGCGCGGCGCTGATGAGCGGCTCGTGGAGCTTCGCCTTCCTTCCTGCCATCTGTTTTGAGCGCCGACTGACAAAAGCAGAATGTCTGATATTAATGCCGGTCGTGGTTCATCAATAAACGCCCACCTGCGATGGATGTGATGGGACCCCGTCCATTCTGGCCTCCGCGCCTCTTACGGTTTGGGCATGGGGTAACAGAGCAGTGGTCCTGGGGGTCAGTGCTGCAGCAGCTACATCAGGGCCCCGGGGCTGGAGGGGCCCCTATACTGATTATGACACATTATGCATTGGGGCCCCATAAAAAGTTGCTCCTCTGAAACATGTTGCATTATGGGTCTTAACAGTGATTGACAGTTCTGTGGCCGGATGTAAAATGTCTGCGGGATCCTGCGCCCACCACGTGCCATGTATAACGATGCTATCACAGAGGGGTCTTTGTGTGACCACCAGCGGTGCACCATCCCCATGGACAGCTGACAATATGAAAGGGTTAAGAGCTCATTATTCTTCCGGCTGAGCTGCAGGTTCCCGGGGGGCGCGGATGGTCCAATGCCCACCGGCTGCTCTCACTGCCCGGCTCTAAGGCGCCTTTGGCATGTGAACAGTGGGCAGATTTTACCTCTTTCCTGTATATATATTTTTTTGCAATATAAATAACTCCGTTCCTGACAAGCTGTCACTTTATAATAGTGCATTAACCCCCTCCGTGCCGGCAGCTCCTGCCAGAACACAAGGCACAGTTCAGGAAATTCAGGTAATTATGTCAGAGACTCCTCCGAGATTCTGCCTTACCTTCTGCCTCCCACTGCAGAAAAATCCAAGTAAATAGCAAAAGAAGATTTCATCATCGATGTAGGAACTAAGACCCCACAACAGAGCTGTCCCCTACGCTCTCCGACACGGGCAAATCTGCCATATTGATGGGTCCTATAGAAAAACATTACATGCCCCATCCACCGATGACGCCGGCACCATGGGACAAGTAGAATAAAGGCAAAGCTGCTGGGTGGACATGAGCAAATTAATTTGCAAGACTCTAATCCAGATGTCCCATCAGTGGTCCCATAAGTCGTCTCATCAGTGGTCCCATCAACGTTTCCATCAGCGGTCCCATCAGCAGTTCCATCAGTGGTCCTATCATCGGTCCCATAAGTGGTCCCATCAATGGTCCCATCAGTTATGCCATCAATGGTCCCATTAACGGTCCCATCAGTGGTCCCATCAATGGTCCCATCAGCAGCCCCATCAGTGGTCCTACTGGCAATCCCATCAATGGTCCCATCAGTTATCCCATCAATGGTCCCATCTGTGGTCCTATCAGTGGTCCTATCAATGGTCCCATTGGCGGTTTCATCAGCTTTCCCATCAGTGGTCCCATCAGTGGTGCCATCAATGGTCCCATCGGTGGTCCCATCAGTGGTCCATAGCTGCTGACAACTGCCGCCTCTCCGCCGCTCCTCCTTGGATGAGCGTGACATCCTTATGGCGATGTGACAGACACATGACATTGTACCAGGGCGGCTAATTGAAGCAGATGCCGCGGATGCCGGCTGGCAGGTAGGGGGTGGTCCTCAGGGCTATCATCCTGCACCTATGCACTACTGAGGGGGACGCTGGTCCAGGGTCCTACCAATATATTCGCTCATCTCTACTGCTGGGGTTAAGACTGTAGAACTCCAGCATGGTCTGGTAAATGAGACAACTGCCTCCCGAAGATGCACCGTGCCTTTAGGAGTAAACTGTGCTGCCATCCTCCAGACATATACTGTGCTCCTAGATGGTCCCAATATACTGGACAATCAAGCCCCCCAAAGCAGTTCTATCCCAGACCACTAACTCACCACTTCTCACTTATGGTGGTCACCGTACACTACATCCCGGCGCTGGCTGGAGTTATGACGCCTTACACCAGGTGCCCAAAATGTAAGAGGACCCATAATCCCCCCATGTTCAGACTCTTTTCCCTCTTTCTATCTGCAGAAATTACTTTTTCTCTTCCCATTATCACTCTTAGTTTACTGCTTTGTTAGTTTTGATTTTTATGCTTCGCTCTCCATGTTTTGACTTAAAGGGGTTCACAAAAGTGGTGCCCAAATTACAGCAAGCACAGATCGTTCTCGCCCTCGTCCGGTCCGGCACTTTCTCTCTGCAGCTGATTTAGCTACAGTGGTGACTTCGCGATCACAGCGTACATCACCGCTGCAGCCAATCGTTGAGCTCAGCTCAGTGACTGACTGCAGCGGTGATCGGCATTGTAGTCATGCGTTGGATCTGGGGAGGGTGAGTATTATCTGTGTTTGTTGTTTTACAACTCTGCAGCAGTATAAAGCTTCAGTATAAAGCATGGCGGAGGACATCTTATAGGACAGAAGAGGGATTTCAGACTACCGTAGAGTCCAGTGTACGATGCAGATAAGTTGGAGCCACTGACCATGGAGACGTATGTTTCTTTCTATATATATATATATATATATATATATATATATATATATATATATATATATATATATATATATATATATATATGCTGTATGTCTCCGGTTATACACACGCTCCATTCCGTTTTCAGTGGCTGCGCCTCCGCTGTCATGAATGAAGCATTGAGCTTCCTCCAGAGCTGCATTCTCCTACTGTAAGGATTTATATATATGTTCTTCTAGGCTGTACGTGACATTGTTTGCATATAGGTCTGAAGTTCACCGGCTGTGATTTATGGGCTCTGTCGCCTTTAACAAATATCTTGTATCATCTCGCAGCTCTGTGGATTGTCTCACACTATGACCAGGAGGATGTAAAATTCTACGTGAGTCTGGGGTGCGGATAATAAAATCAGACCAACCCTATATAAATTATCTTCTTTCAGGTGTAAAATCCTTAATTCTGCCAATCATTGGTCTCATAGCTATCATTGGTCTTTCCTGCAGCTCCCCCGCAGGAAGAAAGAGGTATGGCATCTTACAAACATCTATTATCTCCCACTAACCTGTAGTGTCCAGCCACCCATCACATACAGCTTATTGCTGAGCGTGACCACAGCGTGGCAGGCCAAAGGAAGGGGCAGCGGGGCCACGCTCCTCCAGGTGTCCGTGTCCGCGAAGTATTTGTCCACACAGTTGGTAACGACATATTGGTTTTTCAGCTTTATTTGGCCTCCAATCAGGTAAAGGTCATTATGAACAGTGCCCAGAGCGTACAGCTCCCGGTAGTCCGCAGTGCACAGCTTCTCCCAGCAGTAGGTACCTCGGTTGTGATACCTGGTGATGAAATATTTGCTAGAAATTTTACAGATTTCAAACAAGTGCATTTATCTCACACTTACTGACATAAGTCATTTTTTCCCCCAACTTTCTCAGGCTCCTGCATGGATCCTTCGCTGCGTAGATGTCAGATGGAGCCTGCGTGATGGGTCTTATTGGTGCTACAGGGGTGACCTTGTTGGAAGCAGTGATGCTGGCCAAAATAAAAGCCACGATAGTGACCATATTGGAAGCCATAATGGTGACCAAAATGAAAGCCGTGATGGTGACCATGTTGGAAGCCAGGATGGTGATCAAAATAAAAGCTCATGATATTGTAAGCCATGATGGCGATCAAAATAAAAGCTCATGATACTGACCATATTGGAAGCCGTGATGTGATCATATAGGAAGCCGTGATATTGACCATACTGGAAGCAATGATGGTGACCATGTTGTAAGGCGTGATGGTGACCATCTTATATGGCGTGATGGTAACCATATTGAAACTGGTTACGGTGATTATATTTAAAGCCATGATGGTGACCATATTGAATGCGGTGAGGGTCATCACATTGGAAACCTTTATGATGACCATATTGGAAGCCGTAATGGCAACCATACTGTAAGCCATAATGGTGACCATATTAGAAGCTGCGATGGTGACCATCTTGTAAGCCGTGATGGTGACCATATTGAAAGCAGTGATGGTCACCATATTGGAAGCCATGATGGTGACCATAATTAAAGCTGTAATTGTGACTACATTGAAAGCCATGATTATGACCATATTGAAGGCCACCATATTGGAAGTTGTGATGTGACCATAATTAAATCAATGATCATGACCATTTTAGAAGCCATGATGGTTACCATTTTGTAAGTTGTGATGGTGACCATATTGCAAGTCATGATGCCAACAATATTGCAAGTCAGGATGGTTACCATATTGGAAACAATGATGGCAACCACAGAGGAAGCAATGATCGTGACCATACGAAAAGCAATGATGATGATCATATTGCAAACAATCATGAACGCCATATTGGAATCAATCATTTATGACAATACTAGAAGCAGTGATGGTGACAATATTGGAAGAAATTACGGTGACCCTACTGGAAGCCGTCATGAAGACCAGATTGGAAACAATGGGGCCAACCTTTTTTTACAAGCAATAATGGTGACATAACTGGAGGCAACGATGGTGACCATAATGAAAGCAAAGATGGTGACAATGTTGATAGTGAACATATTGGTTGTCACTAGCAAATAATGGAATATTTAGGGCAGATTTGTTCCTCTTCTTTAAATTAATGTGAGCAGAAGACTAGATAGATCCTGACAAAACCGACCAAATCCCATATGAAAGAGACGAAGGTGGGAAAAATAATTGCCTTCAGCCTATTTTGAGAATAAAACAAAAATTAATACGAATGCAGCCGATTCCTTCAGGATTTTGTTATTGCGCTCTTTATTTTTAGTGCTGAACGTTCTCAGAACTGGAACCTTTAATGTTCTCCTTGCTTAGTGCTCCCATGTGTCCTGCTAGGAAACTTCTCATTCAGTCATCCAATATCCGCAACTCACCGTCCTTGTCCTCTCCGAATTTACACATCTAATGATACAGTAATTAATGGGAACTCGAGAAGATGTTCAAGCTGGAAATTAACTAGAGGGACATAAACATGGGGTTTGTAAGGTTAAGGTATAAAGTTAGCATAAGGCTATTCTCACGATGTGACGGTCTGAAGTAAGGGAGAGGGGCCTAAAACTGTCACTGGAACTGGGAGCCTGGTTATCCCTGTCCCAGGGGTACTCTTAATGGTAGAGAGGCCTGGCTCTTCAACCTTACTATGCTCCTGTTAACCCCTAATCTGTCCCCTGCTACATCCCATGAGACATGGGACAGAAATGTAAGGGAAATAAGATACAAAGACCGACAGGGGTAAGTGAAAACCACTATCATACTAAATACTCACCAAAATAGGGAGGAGGATAGGGAAAGAGAGGAATAAACAAACTAAATAGGAATACAGAGATAAACACTCACAAAACTACTGCACACAAAACACTCGAGCAACTACTCCCAACTCCAACGCTACACAGCTCAACACTTCCAGGAAGAAGATTCTTTCACCAGCAAGGAAGAAAAGATGCAATCCGTGTGTCATCAGTGTGCACCTGTGTGGGACGCTTTGTGGTCTGTGCTGCTGATTAGAAGCAGACATGTCAGCGTGTTTTGCCCATGGACACACGGTCCGTGGAAACACACTGAAAAGTCACTTTTACAACACAGATCTGTGGAGCTCCAAAGACTTACAATGTAATCATGACTTCTGGTTCACATGTAAACCCCAGTAATATTCGGTGAGTCGGAATTTCAGTCACCTGTGTGAGAGCTGGAAACCCGAGAAGATGATAGTCAATGAATGTATTAATGCACTTACAATACATTACATATACATTTACATGGGTTTAGGGAATAATACTTTTTGTGGAGTGCTCCTTTAAAGTTGGCAAAATTATGATATTGACCATCACATTGGGAAACAACTGCATTTGACATTGACATTGGGAAAAAAAATTGCATTCTACTGACCTGCAGATCTCGATACAACTGTTCTTTTGCCTGGACATCCTCACAGCTGTTGCTTCACCGGCCAATATAATATCATTATTTTCGGTCACCACGCCCATCATCACTGAGCCCAGCACCTCTCCTTGTTTTGGAGATGGCATGTAACATATTCGCCCCGTTGTAGGAGCAAAGCAAAAACTGGCATCTCCAAAACTTCCATATTTTGACCTGATGCCAGAGGCATTATTGCCAAGACAGAGGAGAAGACTTGTGGTCTCCATTCCATAGCGGAGGCTTAGAGACACTTGAGTAGACTTCTCAATGGTTTCCAGGGCCTGTTCAACCATGTCGTAGCACTGGGCATTACACAAGAGGATGGTGTTCCTTTTCCGAGCTTCTCGAAGGAAAGATGGACTGACAAGTAGTAACCTGACTTGTTTCAAGAGATCAATAAGATGTTGGGATCTTAGAGTCTTGTCATAGTTCACCCATCTTAGAACTAGGTCTAGGATGGTCTCTTCACGAGAAACGTTGAGGTCATCAGACATGATCATGGCCATCAATTGTTGAAAGTCAACTTCTAGTATCTCCTCGTGAAGGCCAACCTCACTAAAGTGTTGATATAAGTATTTCTTGGACTTTTCTTCTAAGTCATCTGCACTTATTTGCTTGGCAAAGTAGAAGATGCCAATACAGTTGGATGCATCCATATGGTCCATCATGTACGTCTGACACATCTTGAAAACATCATCCATCTGCATGAAATAAGCGGCGGTGGCTATTCCTTGGACAGTTAGGTTGTTGATGTAGAGTTGTGACGTATACATGTACTCCAAGATGATAGAGACACTTCCAGCAGTGATGTCATGAAGAGTCACTTCCGCCTGGTTACATTCTACCAAACCACAGGTGAACATGGCCTTGTAATACGGACTGAATGATGCCAACACCACCCGGTGACATGGAAACCTCTGTCCCTCAGCAACTAGGACTACATCAATCAGCTCTGCTGAGGCGCGCATCCCGTTCATATGTTCCAAAAGTTTATGACTGTGTTGATGTTTACATTTGATATCAAAGTTCATCTCCATGATGAGAAGTGGTGGACAACAAGGTTATCGAAGGGAAAGGATTACGTTCAGTTCAGATTACCTGTAACAGGAGATAATTCGGAGACGTGAAAAGGAAATAGGAGGAAACATGTAAGAACTACTTTTATTAACAACTAGATGGTGGCCCGATTCTAACGCATCGGGTATTCTAGAATATGTATGTAGTTTATTTATGAAGTTTTCAGAATAATGCAATTTATACACAGGATTCGGCCGGCCGGGCACGACCAATTAGCGAAGCGTGGTTCAAATTCCGCGCCAATTCTCAGCCGGACTGCGCCTGGCGCTGATTGTTCGTGGCCGGGCGTGAAGCCAGGGCCGGCTCCAGGTTTTTGAGGTCCCCGGGCAAAAGAGTCTCAGTGGGCCCCCCTCTTTAATATACCACGATTCATGATGCACAGATACAGCAGAGAAATATACCACAGCCAAGTAGCATATAGCACAGCCCACATAGCATATAGCACAAGCCACGTAGCATATTGCACAGGCCACGTATATAGCACAGGCCACGTAGTATATAACACAACCTACATAGCATATAGCACAGCCCACGTAGCATATAGCACAGCCACATAGTATAACACAGCCACGTAGTATATAGCACAGCCCACGTAGTATATAACACAGCCCATGTAGTATATAGCACAGCTCATGCTGTGTATAACACAGCCCACGTAATATATAGCACAGCCCACGCAGTGCATAACAGCCCACGTAGTATATAACACAGGCCATGTAGTATATAGCACAGCCACGTAGTATATTGCCCAGCCATGTATATTGCACAGCTACGTAGTATATAGCACAGCCCACGTAGTATATAGCACAGCCCACGTAGTATATAGCACAGCCACGTAGTATATAGCACAGCTCACGCAGTATATAACACGGCCACGTAGTATATAACACAGCCACGTACTATACAGCACAGCCCAAGCAGTGTATAACACAGCCCACGCAGTGAATAACACAGCCCACGTAGTATATAACACAGCCCACGCAGTATATAAGACAGCCCACGTAGTATATAGCACAGCCCACGTAGTATGTAACACAGCCCACGCAGTGTATAACACAGCCCACGTAGTATATAGCACAGCCCACATAGTATGTAACACAGCCATGTAGTATATTGCCCAGCCATGTATATTGCACAGCTATGTAGTATATAGCACAGCCCATGTAGTATATAACACAGCCACATAGTATATAGCACAGCTCACCCAGTATATAACACAGCCACGTAGTATATAGCACAGCCCACGTAGTATATAGCACAGCTCACGCAGTATATAACACAGCCACGTAATATATTGCACAGCTACAGTACATAGTATATAGCACAGCCCACGTAGTATATAGCACAGAGACACAGTATATAACACAGGTCACGCAGTATATAACACAGCCCACGTAGTATATAACAGCCACATAGTATATTTCACAGCTCACGCAGTATATAACACAGCCACGTAGTATATAACACAGCCACATAGTATACAGCACAGCCCACACAGTGTATAACACAGCCCACGTAGTATATAGTACAGCCCACACAGTGTATAACACAGCCCATGTAGTATATAGCACAGCCCACACAGTGTATAACAGCCCACGTAGTATATAGTGCAGCCCACGTAGTATATAACACAGGCCACGTAGTATACAACACAGCCATGTAGTATATAACAGCCCACGTGGTATACAACACAGCCACGTAGTAGACACCACAGCCACGTAGTATATAGCACAGCCCACGCAGTGTATAACAGCCCACGTAGTATATAGCACAGCCCACAAAGTATATAGCACAGCCCACGTAGTATATAACACAGCCCACGCTGTGTATAGCAGAGCCCAAGTAGTATATAACACAGCCCACATAGTATATAACACAGGCCACATAGTATATAGCACAGCGATGTAGTATATAGCACAGGCACGCAGTATATAACACAGCCCATGCAGTATATAGCATATCCCTGTTAAAAAAAATAATTAAAATAAAAAATAGTTATATACTCACCTTCCGGCGGCCCCCGGATCCAGGCGAGGCGTTTAGCTCCGGTCCCAAGAATGCATTGCGGTCTCGCGAGACCGCTACGTCATCATCTCGCGAGACCGCAATGCATGGCCCGGAGCGTCGCAAGGAGCGGGAAAGGCGCCGGAAGGTGAGTATATAATGATTTTTTATTTTTTAATTATTTTTAACATTAGATCTTTTTACTATTGATGCTGCATAGGCAGCCTCAGTAGTAAAAAGTTGGTCACACAGGGTTAATAGCAGCATTAACGGGCTGTGTTACACCGCGGCATAACGCAGTGTTACGCAGCCATTAACCCTGTGTGAGCGCTGACTGGAGGGGAGTAGGGAGGGGGCACTGATGGAGAGTAGGAAGGGGCGAATTCACGGCTGCACTGTGCCCGGGATTTCCGTTACAGACAGACAGACAGACAAACAGATGGAAATGACCCTTAGACGATTATATAGATAGATAATTTTGTAAATAACATTAGGTTTAGTGACTACAAAATAGTAAAAAATATAGATTGTGTTTTTATCTGTAGATCAAATTGAAAGATTGAAAAGCTGATCAATCCATCCGCCCATCTATCCATCTGCCCATCTATCCATCCGTTCTTCTATCCATCCGCCCATCAATCCATCCGCTCATCTATCCATCCACTCATCTATCCAGCCGCCCATCAATCTATCCGCCCATCTATCCATCCCCCATCTATCCATCTGCCCATCTATCCATCCATTCTTCTATCCATCCGCTCATCTATCCATCCACCCATCAATCCAACCATCCATTTATTCATCTGCCCATCTATCCATCCCCATCTATACATCCGCCCATCTATCCATCCATTCTTCTATCCATTCGCCCATCTATCCATCCACCCATCAATCCAGCCATCCATTTATTCATCTGCCCATCAATCCATCAATCCAGCCATCCATTTATTCATCTGCCCATCAATCCATCCGCCCATCTATCATCCGTTCTTCTATACATCCGCCCATCTATCTGCCCATCTATCCAGCCATCCATCTATTCATCTGCCCATCAATCCATCCGCTCATCTATCCATCTGCCCATCTATCCATCCGCCCCTCTATCCATCTGCCCATCAATCCATCTGCTCATCTATCCATCCGCCCATCTATCCATCCGCCCATCTATCCATCCATCCGCCCATCTATCCATCAGCTCATCTATCCATCTGCCCATCTATCCATCTGCTCATCTATCCATCTGCCCATCTATCCATCCGCTCATCTATCCATCTGCCCATCTATCCATCCGCTCATCTGCCCATCTATCCATCTGCCCATCTATCCATCTGCCCATCTATCCATCTGCCCATCTATCCATCTGCCCATCTATCCATCTGCCCATCTATCCATCCGCCCATCAATCCATCCGCTCATCTGCCCATCCGCCCATCTATCCATCCGCCATCTATCCATCTGCTCATCTATCCATCTTCCCATCTATCCATCTTCCCATCTATCCATCTTCCCATCTATCCATCCGCTCATCTATCCATCTGTCCATCTATCCATCTGCTCATCTATCATCTGCCCATCTATCCATCCGCTCATCTATCCATCTGCCCATCTATCCATCCTCTCATCTATCCATCCGCTCATCTATCCATCCGCTCATCTATCCATCTGCCCATCTATCCATCCGCTCATCTGCCCATCCACCCATCTATTCATCCGCCATCTATCCATCCGCTCATCTATCCATCTGCCCATCTATCCATCCGCTCATCTATCCATCTGTCCATCTATCCATCCGCTCATCTATCCATCTGCCCATCTATCCATCCGCTCATCTATCCATCCGCTCATCTATCCATCTGCCCATCTATCCATCTGCTCATCTGTCCATCTGCCCATCTATCCATCCGCCCATCAATCCATCCGCTCATCTGCCCATCTATCCATCCGCCATCTATCCATCTGCTCATCTATCCATCTTCCCATCTATCCATCCGCTCATCTATCCATCTGCCCATCTATCCATCTGCTCATCTATCCATCTGCCCATCTATCCATCCGCTCATCTATCCATCTGCCCATCTATCCATCCGCTCATCTGCCCATCTATCCATCTGCCCATCTATCCATCTGCCCATCTATCCATCTGCCCATCTATCCATCCGCCCATCAATCCATCCGCTCATCTGCCCATCCGCCCATCTATCCATCCGCCATCTATCCATCTGCTCATCTATCCATCTTCCCATCTATCCATCTTCCCATCTATCCATCCGCTCATCTATCCAACTGTCCATCTATCCATCTGCTCATCTATCATCTGCCCATCTATCCATCCGCTCATCTATCCATCTGCCCATCTATCCATCCTCTCATCTATCCATCCGCTCATCTATCCATCCGCTCATCTATCCATCTGCCCATCTATCCATCCGCTCATCTGCCCATCCACCCATCTATTCATCCGCCATCTATCCATCCGCTCATCTATCCATCTGCCCATCTATCCATCCGCTCATCTATCCATCTGTCCATCTATCCATCCGCTCATCTATCCATCTGCCCATCTATCCATCCGCTCATCTATCCATCCGCTCATCTATCCATCTGCCCATCTATCCATCTGCTCATCTGTCCATCTGCCCATCTATCCATCCGCCCATCAATCCATCCGCTCATCTGCCCATCTATCCATCCGCCATCTATCCATCTGCTCATCTATCCATCTTCCCATCTATCCATCCGCTCATCTATCCATCTTCCCATCTATCCATCCGCTCATCTATCCATCTGTCCATCTATCCATCTGCTCATCTATCATCTGCCCATCTATCCATCCTCTCATCTATCCATCCACTCATCTATCCATCTGCCCATCTATCCATCCTCTCATCTATCCATCCGCTCATCTGCCCATCCACCCATCTATCCATCCGCCATCTATCCATCCGCTCATCTATCCATCTGCCCATCTATCCATCCGCTCATCTATCCATCTGTCCATCTATCCATCTGCTCATCTATCATCTGCCCATCTATCCATCCTCTCATCTATCCATCCGCTCATCTATCCATCTGCCCATCTATCCATCCTCTCATCTATCCATCCGCTCATCTGCCCATCCACCCATCTATCCATCCGCCATCTATCCATCCGCTCATCTATCCATCTGCCCATCTATCCATCCGCTCATCTATCCATCTGTCCATCTATCCATCCGCTCATCTATCCATCTGCCCATCTATCCATCCGCTCATCTATCCATCCGCTCATCTATCCATCTGCCCATCTATCCATCTGCTCATCTGTCTATCTGCCCATCTATCCATCCGCTCATCTATCCATCCGCTCATCTATCCATCTATCCATCTGCCCATCAATCCATCTGCTCATCTATCCATCCGCCCATCTATCCATCCGCCCATCTATCCATCTGCCCATCAATCCATCTGCCCATCTATCCATCTGCTCATCTATCCATCCGCCCATCTATCCATCCGCCCATCTATCCATCCGCCCATCTATCCATCCGCCCATCAATCCATCTGCTCATCTATCCATCCGCCCATTTATGCATCTGCCCATCTATCCATCAATCCATCCGCTCATCTGCCCATCAATCCATCAATCCATCTGCCCATCAATCCATCTGCTCACCTATCCATCCGCCCATCTATCCATCCGCCCATCTATCCATCCGCTCATCTATCCATCTGCCCATCTATCCATCCGCTCATCTATCCATCTATCCATCCGCTCATCTATCCATCCGCTCATCTATCCATCCGCCTATCTATCCATCTGTCCATCAATCCATCTGCTCATCTATCCATCTGCCCATCTATCCATCCGCTCATCTATCCATCCGCCCATCTATCCATCCGCTCATCTATCAATCTGCCCATCTATCCATCCGCTCATCTATCCATCCGCTCATCTATCCATCCGCCCATCTATCCATCTGCCCATCAATCCATCTGCTCATCTATCCATCTGCCCATCTATCCATCCGCTCATCTATCTATTTATCATCTATCTATGATCTATCCACCCATCCATTCATCCATCCATCTATCTAATCTGATGAGAAAACCTTTCCAAGATGTCTGTCTATCTTTATGTCCATCTCATATCAATCGCTCAAAAGAAACTTTCCAACATGTACAGTTGTTTTTTTCCCCAGATTTATCTATGTATCTATGACCGCCGATTTTTTTCTAATGACCAGAAATCTGCAACAACATAAGGCAGTCGGCTAATAAACCCATCACAGTTTTCACCTCTTAGCTAATTCTCACGAGAGATGATTATTTTTCCACTTTTTGACAGTGCACCCGGGCGGATCATGCACGACATGTTTCTTTTACTCTTTGTTTTCATGTTCTAATTGCTATAACGTTGCACTTATATTTCAGAAATAAATTAATACTTTGGTTTTAATGAGGCTCCGCAGTAATCCTCTCTTCTGAGATAAAAGGATGGAAATGTGCAGTCGGAGGTAATACTGATGTGGATGAAACATTTCTTATAAAAGGGTAAATAGAATTGTAAACAAAGAAAGATACATTGTAGCTTAAACTAACCTTGCCAACCAATCAGGTGAGCCTATATGAGTCATGTGACATCCCTGCTACATTGACTCCAGTTTCTCAGAGTCATTGGGGCAGAACTCAACTATCTTAGCCCCATGATTGGCAATTAGGGTGGCTATTAAATGGGTACAATGGAGCTCACAGGGTCAGCTTTGGTCAGACATCAGATGTGTGGGGAATTCTCTTTTAAAGGAGATTTCAGACTTACTGTAAAATACACAAAGCCTTAAAGGGGTTCTCCCACATACACTTGTCACCTATCACAGCTTTTGGACTATCCTTGATCCGAAGAAAATAGTTCAAAAGTCCTGTGTAAATGTAGTAGTGGTGCTGTTTGTGATCACTGTGGCATTCACTGTCATGGGTGTATAAGAACGGTAATGTCCATGTGTGACCACTCCTGTCATAGATAGTCAATGAAGCTCAACTTACACAGGAGACACAGGTCCCCCGTTCTCATGATCAATGGGCCTCCCAATAGTTGGACCCCCACTGATCCTGCATTATTACCTGTCTAGTGGATGGGTCATAAATGCTGTTGGTGGGTAGACCCCTTTATTTGTAGTATTATCAAAAGTTCTTCAAGAACCCGCACTAAAAGGGACTTTCTGATTAATAACTTAAAAGTTCTACAACTTTCTAATTTACTTTAGTCCAGATTCATCGCTGGCGGGATTTTTAATGTTTTTTTTGTTGTCTGAATACTTATTTTCTGCCACATTTTTCAAAACTAGCGCAAGCGGTTCATGAATTTTGAGTTAAATCAAAAATGATCTTTGTTTTTTTTTCTTTAATAATTTTTAGCTCAAAAAGTCGGAATGTTCTCCTAAAATATTGCAAAATTTGCTAAAAAATACAGGTGTCCATAGAATCCCATCATGGGAGCACTCAAGTTCATTTGCTACAAAATTAGGAGAAATTTTTAAAAATCAGCTGAAAATATCTGGAAATCTCAAACCCATAATAATGACGAACTAAAACCTCCGACATAAAATAGACTTTAAAAACAATGCAACTTTTCAGCTGTGTTTTACAGTATTAGCAGTACTGTCTGTGATATTTCAGAAACCTCATGCTCACAGCTTGTTTTTTTGTGATCAGTGTTTTGTGCTTTGTGTCTTTTTTTGCACATTAGAGCATGTCACTTTTTTCAGCATTTTTTCAGTGTTTTTTCACCCATTGAACTTAATGGATGGTCTAAAAACGCTGAAAATATGCACCAAAAAACAAAGACATCAGGTTTTGCAGCTTTTTTTTTGCGTCAGAAGCTGATTAAATAGAATGGGATTTTTTTTGCACTAAACTTTAGCAGCATGCACAAGACACAATTGTAGCAGGATAAAAATGCAACAATTAAAAAAAAATGCAAGAAAAAAGAAGCAAAACCTGCTTTTTTTCCTGCAGTTCCAAACGCTGAAAAAGCGGCTAGTGTGAACATAACCTTAGGGGTTTTCTATCTAATGCAGCTCATAGATGAGGGTTTGCAATTCAGTCCAGAAAATCCTTCTTGCGCTAAAAGATCTGAATTCCGTATGGAAACATTGTAGCAAACTGTGAAAACGGAGCGATCAGTTCACACCTGTCTGGGTGCATGAAAAGATGCTCCAGTAATAAAACCGTCCGATGATAGCCGGCACTCGCATCTTCTTAAAAGAATTGTTTTATTGATCCAGTACACAAAATGTGCATAAAAACTAAAAAGGCAGAAGATAATTATCCGCTGCGCTCACAGGGAACATGTGTCAGACCTGCACGGTCCTTTGTCATGGTCCTTTGTCATGTAGGACTGACACATGTTCCCTGTGAGCGCGGCGGATATTTCTCTTTCGCCTTTTTAGTTTTTGTGCACTTTTTGTGTACTGGATCAATAAGGCAATTCTTTTAAGAAGAGGCGAGTGCCGGCTATCATCGGACTGTTGCTATGTATGAACTTAAAGACAGAACATATAAATGTAGCAAATCCTCAGCTGTTAGAAGTGTTAGATCTGTTTTTCAGTTTGTAAGCAGTGACCTGGAAAATATTGAAAAACAAAGTTTATTAGAAAGTTGTGTAACTTTTCACTATGACAATTACCTCTCTCTAAGGCCCCAGTTATGTGATACCTGAGACGCAGTCAGTGACATCAGTTCATCAGAAATTATCCGGCTTCCCCTCCGGCCGATGATTAAGTCACCAAAACTGCAACTCTAATTACGATCCGTCCTCGCGGTTTGTTTTGTTTGACGGGCAATTAAATGTCCTTTTCGCTGAGATCTACAGTGATGAGTCTGTGAAGGACATCTGAGGTTCTCCGTAATATGACCACACATAGGAACGACAGAACCGGCGCTGTTTGTATGCAGGTGTGTACAGGCGCGTAAGGACACAGACTATAAAATGGAAATACATTTACCGTATATACTAATAAATATCTGCATCTCACGTCTCATTCATGCGTCCTTTAGTTAGGATTTGCCCCCCCCCCAAAAATGGGGGTACTTGGGGCCCCTGTTAGGGCGCTTTCACACTGGGTTTTGGTACTTGGGAGCCCTGTTAGGGTATGTGTCCACGGTCAGGTTTGCTTCAGGCTTTGGTCAGGATTTTATGCAGGTAAAATCCTGACCAAAAATGCACCTGTGGTCACTGGCAGGTCACCTGCGGTGTTCCTGCGTGTTTTGCTCATTGTAGCAACATGCTGCGTTCTGAAAAAACGCAACGCATGTGCGTTTTTGCGGGAAAAACGCATGCGTTTTTTAATGCACAGTGGAGACGGGATTTCATTAAATCCCCTCCACTATGCTGTAACATCTGGACGCTGCGTTTTTGACGCTGCGGCTTAGCGCTGCGTCAAAAACGCAGCATTTCCTGAATGTGGACACATACCCTTATGGTGCTTTCACACTGGGTTTTGGCACTTGGGGCCCCTGTTAGGTGCTTTCATGCTTTGTTTTGGTACTTGGGGCCCCTGTTAGGTGCTTTCATGCTGCATTTTGGTACTTGGGGCCCCTGTTAGGTGCTTTCACGCTGGGTTTTGGTACTTAGGGCCCCTGTTAGGTGCTTTCACGCTGGGTTTTGGTACTTAGGGCCCCTGTTAGGATGCTTTCACGCTGCGTTTTGGTACTTGTGACCCCTGTTATGGCGCTTTCACACTGGGTTTTGGTACTTGGGGCCCCTGTTAGGATGCTTTCATGCTTTGTTTTGGTACTTAGGGCCCCTGTTAGGATGCTTTCATTCTGCGTTTTGGTACTTGGGGCCCCTGTTAGGATGCTTTCATGCTTTGTTTTGGTACTTAGGGCCCCTGTTAGGATGCTTTCACTCTGGGTTTTGGTACTTGGGGCCCCTGTTAGGCTACTTTCACACTAGCGTTAACTGCAATACGTCGCAAATGCGTCGTTTTGCCGAAAATACGTGCAGCGCCCCAGAGTCCTGGTCGTTGCAGTACTGTGGCTCCGCCACTATGGGGAGCCATGGTGCGTCCGATGGCACTGAAGGAGTTCATCTGATCAGGTATCACAGACACCAATACATTTCACAGCCGGGCCTCCGGGGGGAGCTAAGGGTGCTATTCATTAGGCCACTCCCCACCATAGTGGGTAAACTGGGGGTCAGGCAGGAAGTTAGATGAGAAAGCTGACTGGATTGGACGAAGCAACACCTGGTGGCAGAGGGTGTTGTGGAGGAAGAGACAGTAGGGTCTCTGTCAGGGGTGGGATCCTGACAGAGGCTTGGCATTGAAAAGAACGTAACGGGTCCGCGCCAGCTCCGGGAAGCGGCGGGATCCAAGAAAGGACTAGAAGCGAGATAGATTGTGCTGAGTGAGAAACGAGATCAAGCAATAGGAGAATTCCAGTAGGGGTCGTGCTGTAAGACCGGAGCAACACCCTGCTGAGGCGCATTACCGGTGGCCGGAACGCCGAGGGAGTATTACATTAGACAGCTTCAAGCAATACTCTAAACAGCGGCAGGACAGTCAGTTTAAGGCGGGCTGTCTAACACATATCACCTATGAAGTCTTGGGAGGCAATTGCGGGAGAGGGGCGTCTCTAGGGTCCCGGAAGAACTCCAGGCCTATCCGACAAACGGGTGCCGTTCTAACTGTAACATCAGGAAGGGACGGAAGATTAGAAGAACATCATTTAATCGAGTTGTGAGGGAACTTAAGAAACAGACACAACGGTTGTGGGGTACTTTCCGTAAGCACAGCAGGGAAGGACTACAACACATAGCGCTAAGAAGGAAGGCACCGATTTCCACCTGTGAAGAGAACTCTGGAGGTGCTATTGGACCGGCCGGACTTGCGCAGCCTGGTGAACCGTATTCTGGACTGAGGACTCAGAGATCTCCAGTAAAGAGGTAAAGAGACTGCAACCTGGTGTCCTCGTTATTTACCGCGACCTGCACCCCACAACTGCACCGTTACAACACCACTTACTGCACCGGACGTCCCCCACTGACAGACAGGGCCACGGACCGGGTCTAGCCACCGTGACAACCCCAGGACTGAGACCCAGAGGCCCGGCTCCGGGTACCCCTCGGCCCTGCGGCGGTGTGGGGGCACTCCAAACTTGGCGTCACGAACAGGATCTACTTAAGCCTGAAGAATCAGGTCATGTGTGCCTTGGAACTGTGATTTACTGTACTTTATTGCAAAGACTGTGGATTGTCACTTGCCGCCAAAAGTTTGCGCCAAAACCGCCGCCATTACAGCGCTAAGGAGAGCGCAGGAGAAGAAGAAGGGCGTGGAAGTGGGCGTGAACAAGCTGAAGAGCGCGAAAGACAATGGCCGCCCAGTCTAAATATCTCGGCCCCTTGAGGACGTGTCCGTCAGCAGCCGAGATCCGCCTCCTGATCCTCAATGGTGGGCAGAGACAGAGAAAACGAAACCGCCCACGAAGGAGAGAGCGGGAAAAGGACCAGGAAGAAGAATTCAGCGACATGGAGGACGCCATGGCCAGCCGCCCGGAGCCGGAGCGTGGGGTCGGAGCCGAGGACTCCCCCAGCTACCCGGAGAGGCACCGCAGCCAGACCTCCACAGTTGACGCTGACCTCCTGCAGACCGGAGCGGACGGGCTGATCCATCAACCCCGGCGGATGCAGCTGAGCACTGAGGCCGGGTGGAAGAAGACCATCATCGGGAGCCTCGCCAGACGTCTGTCGGCAGCCTCGTCTGGTCCGGAGCAAGAAAGAAGTTCCAGCGCTCCGAAGCCAGAAAGCAGGGCCCTGCCGGAAAGCGAGATGCTGCAAGCAGAGATGACAACGCCGCAGCACAAGGCCCCGCAACCAGCGTTCCAGACCCCAGCGGAGGCGGAGCAGACCGGCACCGGAGGGACCGCATCTGAAGCAGGTATGAAGGACGACCCTGCCCTGACGACCGACATCACTCCAGTGACTGCTAGTGCCACAGCTGCTGACTCCGTTCCAGTGACTGATCTTGCAGCAGCCGCTACCTCTGCTGCAGCAAATGCCCCTACTCAAGCTGCGCATGATTTAATCGTACATGAAAGACGGATTAACGGCGTGTGTCCAGCACTGGGTGTAACCCTGGACCTCACTTTGCCCAGGCCAAGAAGGGTTAAGTGCCAGGTGCAGCCCTGGAAGCCGTTCAACTAAGCCTCGGAAACCTGAAACTGTAAATAGTTAACTGTTTATTTCCTTGCTGTTTTGCTGCTAAAACCCGTCCTGGGTTAACTCTTAAAGGGATCCCTTTGTTTACCCGGGATCCCTATTGCTTTTTATTTTTGCTTTCACTTTCATTTTTGCTTTTTTGTTCCACAATGTTATAAAAACTGCTGAATCATGAACAATGCATGATACAAACTTCTTGTAAATAGTTTGCACCTTATTAAAGGCGCTTCCTACTGGTTTTACTTAAAGACTCTTTGTGAAGATACCACACTGGAACCTTTGCTGAGTAAAGACTGGTAGCTAGAGAAGAAGTGCTACCTCATAAAGACTTGGTCCCCTCTTAAAGGGGATGTTCACGTGTTGCACTTAAAGAAGTGGTATTGCTTTAAGACTGATAGATAGCAATGATGTTTGATGAAAGAAAGAAATGATAATGTTGACATGTAAAAGATATATGTATTCCACTGGTTAACTGAAAAGAAATGCTGATAATGTTCCTTAGAAGAAAGATTGAGAGACAGAAGGAAGGTGCAGTAGGCCCCTAGGGGTAGACAGAGTGTCCTGCATAGTCGGAAGTAAGAAAGTATTAATGAAGGTTGATGATCTAAGAAGATAGTTGATAATGTTGATAAGAAAATGGGGATAGAAGGTAAACCCTGAGTCCTCCATAGAAAGTTAAGAAAGAGTTAGTAATGTGTTACAGAGGACAGAAAGTGAACCCGTAGGGGTTAGGTAGTGAGTCCTCTTAGGAGCCATACGTAGATGGCTCAGTGCTTCTAAAACTGAAAGTATGTTATGTTCTATACTGTGTATAGTAGTTGAAAAGGCGGTAGGCCCTGGCTGAACGGGGCGGTCCTGTAACAGAAAGGAGAGGCAGTAGGTCTGGTGCCGATAGGACAGGCGGTCCTGCAGACTCAAAGAAGGAGAATGAAAAAGTTAAAATGCCTTATAATGTGATTATACGAAGGTCTTTAGTGGATAAAGAGTGTATGTCCTTAAAGGCAAAGTTAAATTATTGTTCAATAATGTTTGCACTTAGTAGAATACCCGGTTGGGTAAGAAAAGTTAATTATAGCATGTTGCTATGACATTTTTGCCATGTTTGTAACGTTCAAGTGTCCTCACCTCCCATAAAGGGAAGCTTGCTCAAGTATACATATTGTTATTTGCACTCAACAAAATTGTATGTCTTTTTGCTAATCTTGTATTGTTGTTTTCTTCCCAGTCCCGGAGTACTGTGTTTAACCAGGGGGGAGTGCAGCGCCCCAGAGTCCTGGTCGTTGCAGTACTGTGGCTCCGCCACTATGGGGAGCCATGGTGCGTCCGATGGCACTGAAGGAGTTCATCTGATCAGGTATCACAGACACCAATACATTTCACAGCCGGGCCTCCGGGGGGAGCTAAGGGTGCTATTCATTAGGCCACTCCCCACCATAGTGGGTAAACTGGGGGTCAGGCAGGAAGTTAGATCAGAAAGATGACTGGATTGGACGAAGCAACACCTGGTGGCAGAGGGTGTTGTAGAGGAAGAGACAGTAGGGTCTCTGTCAGGGGTGGGATCCTGACAGAGGCTTGGCATTGAAAAGAACGTAACGGGTCCGCGCCAGCTCCGGGAAGCGGCGGGACCCAAGAAAGGACTAGAAGCGAGATAGATTGTGCTGAGTGAGAAACGAGATCAAGCAATAGGAGAATTCCAGTAGGGGTCGTGCTGTAAGACCGGAGCAACACCCTACTGAGGCGCACTACCGGTGGCCGGAACGCCGAGGGAGTATTATAACATTCAGCTTCAAGCAATACTCTAAACAGCGGCAGGACAGTCAGTTTAAGGCGGGCTGTCTAACACATATCACCTATGAAGTCTTGGGAGGCAATTGCGGGAGAGGGGCGTCTCTAGGGTCCCGGAAGAACTCCAGGCCTACCCGACAAACGGGTGCCGTTCTAACTGTAACATCAGGAAGGGACGGAAGATTAGAAGAACATAATTTAATCGAGTTGTGAGGGAACTTAAGAAACAGACACAACGGTTGTGGGGTACTTTCCGTAAGCACAGCAGGGAAGGACTACAACACATAGCGCTAAGAAGGAAGGCACCGATTTCCACCTGTGAAGTGAACTCTGGAGGTGCCATTGGACCGGCCGGACTTGCGCAGCCTGGTGAACCGTATTCTGGACTGAGGACTCAGAGATCTCCAGTAAAGAGGTAAAGAGACTGCAACCTGGTGTCCTCGTTATTTACCGCGACCTGCACCCCACAACTGCACCGTTACAACACCACTTATTGCACCGGACGTCCCCCACTGACAGACAGGGCCACGGACCGGGTCTAGCCACCGTGACAACCCCAGGACTGAGACCCAGAGGCCCGGCTCCGGGTACCCCTCGGCCCTGCGGCGGTGTGGGGGCGCTCCATACGCATCCAGCAAAAGTTCTTGCTGGATACATTTTTTCGTCATAGACTAACATTAGCGACGCATTAGCGACGCATTTGCGATGCATTGACAAACGTCGCGTCCGTTTTGCGACGCTTGGGCGTGTGTTAGCGGACCGTCGGGAGAAAAAAACCTTACATGTAATGTTTTTTGCTCGCGACGGTCCGCTTTTTCCGACCGCGCATGCGCGGCCGGAACTCCGCCCCCACCTCCCCGCACTTCCCCGCACCTCACAATGGGGCAGCGGATGCGTTGGAAAAATACATCCGCTGCCCCCGTTGTGCGGCGGAGACCACGCTAGCGTCGGGAACGTCGGCCCGACGCACAGCGATGGGCCTTTCCTGACGCTAGTGTGAAAGTAGCCTAAGGATGCTTTCACGCTGGGTTTTGGTACTTGTGACCCCTGTTAGGATGCTTTCACGCTGCATTTTGCTACTTGGGGCCCCTGTTAGGTGCTTTCACTCTGTGTTTTGGTACTTGGGGCCCCTGTTAGGTGCTTTCATGCTGCGTTTTGGTACTTGGGGCCCCTGTTAGGATGCTTTCATGCTGCGTTTTGGTACTTGGGGCACCTGTTAGGTGCTTTCATGCTGCGTTTTGGTACTTGGGGCCCCTGTTAGGATGCTTTCATGCTGCGTTTTGGTACTTGGGGCCCCTGTTAGGGTGCTTTCACACTGGGTTTTGCTACTTGGGGCCCCTGTTATGGTGCTTTCACTCTGCGTTTTGGTACTTGTGGCCTTTGTTAGGTGCTTTCATGCTGCATTTTGGTACTTGTGACCCCTGTTAGGATGCTTTCACGCTGTATTTTGGTACTTGGGGCCCCTGTTAGGGTGTTTTCATGCTGCGTTTTGGTACTTGGGGCCCCTGTTAGGTGCTTTCCTGCTGCGTTTTGGTACTTGGGGTCCCTGTTATGGCGCTTTCACACTGCGTTTTGGTACTTGGGGCCCCTGTTAGGATGCTTTCACTCTGCGTTTTGGTACTTGGGCCCCTGTTATGGCGCTTTCCCGCTGCGTTTTGGTACTTGGGGCCCCTGTTAGGATGCTTTCACTCTGCGTTTTGGTACTTGGGCCCCTGTTATGGTGCTTTCACGCTGCGTTTTGGTACTTGGGGCCCCTGTTAGGATGCTTTCACGCTTTGTTTTGGTACTTGGGGCCCCTGTTAGGATGCTTTCACGCTTTGTTTTGGTACTTGGGGCCCCTGTTAGGATGCTTTCACGCTTTGTTTTGGTACTTGGGGCCCCTGTTAGGATGTTTTCACTCTGTGTTTTGGTACTTGGGACCCCTGTTAGGATGCTTTCACGTTGCGTATTTGGCACACATTTGTTGGTCCTGCTGCAGCTTGCATCTGAACCCCCGGAAAACAGGATTCGGGACTATATTGATGCCGACAGGGTGAACGTGTGCTATCATGCATCATTTTCCGGCGGGGTACACCTACCGGAGGCCGACACTCAGACATAGTAGACACGCGTTCGATCTTCCGCCACCATTATAGTCTATGGCCCCGTCAGGACATATGTCTGAATCCCGGTTTGCGGGGGGGTTTGGATGTAAGCTCCGACGGAACCAACGAACGTGTGCCAAAACGCAGTGTGAGAGCACATACTGCCGACACGGCACGGTGGTTTCTTTTTTAATTGTGGCAGTGCTGGATTATTTTGCCGTGGTTTTCAAAAGAGTGATGGAAAATACTGACCAAATACTGACCACGTGTGAATGAGGCCTTACAGATATCACTTTAGGGTCCAGAAGCTTCAGGGTTAGTCGGAGACCACCAGGACTCGGCCATCCAACCCATTCCACAATCCATTCCGCAGTTTGTTACATTTTGTTACATCTTTGTAAACATCTTATATAAACGGCCGATTCCGTTTCCTTCGGATTCTTTGATCTTTGGGGGAAATGTCTTTAATTTACAATGATGAATTGCTACATTTTGGCTTTAAAGGGAAAAAGTGTGGGTTCCCGCCAGTAAATTGAGGCATCGGGGGGCCTCGCGGGTCACTAAATGGCTTTATATTGTGCACATCCAATCTGCACCAGTAATAAATTTAATGTGCAGAGAAATAAATCCTGAGCAAACAAGAGAAGAGACGCAGCGGTCAGCGGTAATCTGACAGCGGGTATCCTCTGCATCTGCGGTAATGAGCCCCCTGGGGTGCCCTGAGCTCACAGAGGAGGCCACTATTGGACTCCCAGGGTCAGCTGTAATTTGGGGAAGAAGTACATTTTAGAAAAAAAAGGCATATTTTGGTTTTAGCGATTTGTTATTGTAGCAGCCCCTTCACCCCTAGGCCTTGTTCACACGTTGCGTTTGGGTTTTTTTATGCATTTTTTTCTGCAAATTTTCATCTGCGCTTTCCAGTACCAGCAAAATCTATGAGAAGTCAGAAATCTCATGCACACAGGTTGTTGTTTTTTTGCAAAATGCAGCAAGTCGCTTCTTCCATTTTTCACCCATTAAAAGCAATGGGCGGTGCAGAAAAAAAACGCAGGTATCAGGTTTTGCTGCGTTTCTGGTGCCAAAACCTGATGAAGAACGGTGAATTGGATTCTTTTTTATGCACTAAATGTTATCCACATGCACAAGAGACAAATGCACCATGATAAAAAATGCAGCAAAAAAACGAAGCAAATCCTGCTTTTTTGAAGCAAGTGTCTTAAGTGTCAGGTTTTGCCTTAGGAAAAAAAAAAAACGCCGCAAAAACGCAATGTGTGAACGCAACCCTTGCATCCATGGGAGACCCAGAAATTAGGCCCCAATGATAATAAAGTACCCTTGCAATGTGCCATCATTTACCGAAATGGAAATAACCCTATTTGTTCCCATTGTCCGTCCACTGACTAATGAAATGATGGAATTAATAATAGTGAAATGCAGCAGTCCTCATTCCACATCAGGCTTATTGCACCTTATTGCAGGTGATAGACACTTACATGGTTTTCCGTTCATCCCCCGTCCACCTGCTGTGTTCTATGAGCCCATAAGTTACCGACCACAAATAAAACCGTGGCCAGAAAAGACGCTATGATATCATTTGTACCAAAATAACAAGTTCAGCTCTGCTACATCTGTACGGCAAGTATCATTTTAATGATATGTGCCCTCTCCCCACCAATGTCATGGCCTGCCAACCCAGAGAACGTCTTCACCCTCGGCTGCATTGTTCTGCATGTACCTGTGCTGCCGCCATGGGTGACTCTCTTCTTTTGGGGCCTGTTGGATCTGCCTTTTTTTCTTTCTTACTCCTGATATGGAAGCTTCCAGAAGCCAAAGCTGCGATATAAATAGACCCTGACAAGGGAGAGGAGCGGGAGATGTCACAAGGCTGCTGTACCTCTCTGCATGGGAAGACGGCTGACATGTGACAGCTTTCATCAGGGTTCAAACGGCAAAGTGACGAGAGGGCGAAGACGGAAAACTTTGCATAAACTATTTTATAGATGCTGCAAAACTTTTTTCCCATAAGCTGAGAAGTCAGAAATCTCTCTGTCACTCTGTCCTCTCTCTATAGATGAACAGTGACTATATATATATATATATATATATATATATATATATATATATATATATATATATATATATATATATATATATATTAATTTAATCATGAATAGTACGGTTCTATATGTAATTCATAGGAGTATGTGCTGTGCAGATATTACAAGTGCTTGTAAGGGGGCCTTAGAGACAGGGGTCCCATCTTGTTTTAGACAACTGCCGGGGGGTGAACATCTCTGTATTCTAAGCAGACATCTGATGAGTTCATTTATTATATATTTTTTTTTAATCAAAATATTTCCAACACTACATGTTGATTTATTTCTTAATAAATCTTTTTGGTGGCCAAAGCTCGATTTTTTTTCTGATATAAAGCTCCAAATCCCCTGCATAGACATAAAGATAAATAATAATAAAAAAAAACAAAAAAACATTTTCCTGTAGCCACCACTAGATGGAGCTTCTGAGCTTGCTGTATACTGACACTGCAGTGAGCGCCATCTAGTGGCAATTACAGACAGATACATTTCTACTATTTAACTCTCTTTTTTTTTAATTAGATGGGGAGATTGTTTCTAATGAAGATGCCAGTTTCACATATTATATAAGGATAGACATTTTTCCACTTCATTTCAGATTTTGTTTCTTTGAAGCGAGACATGACTATGTTTGCCTGGAAATAACGTGTTGTACTTAACCTAGTGACGACAGGGTTAGGATATCAAGATGATGAATGTCGGAAAAGTTTATAAAACGGCACAATTCAGGAACCGCTAATATAAACTCAGAATTCCTTCATCAAACTTAAATAAACCGGCGCAGAGCAACAAGATCCATCTGTAAAAAAAAACAGCTAAAATTTACAGGACTGGGACCACTGGCAGGAAATGGGCCACAAATTTAGTATAATACCAGTCTTGATGAGCTACCTGGTTATATCTCAAGGTCCGTGTATGGACCACAATCCCTGGACTAACCGTCGGTCTGCTGACCTGACCATACAGCCTCATACAGTCTGTGTCTATTAGGCTGTGTGCGCACGTTCCGGATTATTTGCGGATCTTTCGTGTTTTTTGTGTGCATTTTTCGCAACCAAAACGCTTAAAAACGCATACATATGCATCCCATCACTTATAATGGTTTCCGCAATTTTTGTCCACATGTCGAGTATTTTTCCCCAAAAAAAAACGCATGCGGAAAAATAAGCAGCATGTTCATGAATTTTGCGGATTTCCCACTATATTATTGCATTGGGAACCTCCGGAAAAAAAACCACGTAAAATCCGCACAAAAAACGCGCAAAATACGCAATAAAAACACGACAAAAACGCATGCAGAATCCCTGTGGAAAACCTCAGGATTTTCTCAGGAAAATTCTGCATACTTTCCGGAAGTGTGCACATACCCCTACAGCGGAATCTGTCCGTATACAGATATATGCTAGGTCCTCCAAAGTGGGGGGCACTGATGAGGCTAATGGAACAGTGTTGAATTGGGGGGTATTCTAAACCTGAAAACATCTTTAAAATATAATGTATCACTTGTACCAACCGTATTTGGACCTCTCAATAAGCACCATGAAGCACAGGTATACATATTGTTAGATCCAATGTCTACTTCTTGCTGAGTCATTTTCCCATGTTGTCGTATGAAAACCATCAGCAAGTAGGGTAATGCATTTATATGTACTAATAAGGGATATAATACTCCAGAATCGTGATGTTGGGTAAAGGGATTCTTGCCCCCATCACATAATTCAAACTGCAGCCCATCCTAGTCACTTGTCAGGAAGGGCTGCAGTCTGAAGAAATCCTGCTCCCGAGACCTGTGTCTCAATGACAGAGGAGCTGAATCGTAAGTGTGACATTGGAAGAAAGAAATCTTCTCCTTAAGTGACTCCACAATCAGGATTGCAGAAAAAATCCTTTGTGAAGGTTTATTTCTTCTGATGTCACAGCCCTTCTCCTGTGCTCACAGAGGCGTCTGTGCTTATGGTAATGGTCTTCTGTCGTTTGAGACACAGGTCTCGGGATCTGTGAGTCTTCACACTGCAGCCTGTCCTGACATGTCACTAGGATGGGCTGCAGTTTGACTTCTATGACGGGGGCCATTTTATTACATTCTTGGAGAACCCCCTTAGTGAGACCTACAATGTATTCGGCTCAGGACGCCATTAACCAATCAGGAATCTTGTAATAAAATGATCAGTCAATAACAACTTCCATTTTATTCTATGTTAAAAAAAAACAACCAGAAAAGTGAATAAAACATTGAATAATGTATAGTCTTAGGGCGGCGGAGTTTATATTTGATTAATATATGTTAGAGGCAAGACAACAATCTGAGTGCGGCAAGTAATCTGGGAAATAACCAGAGACGCTGTCATGAATCTTAGTAGAACGGTGGGATAACAATGGGTCGTTTCTATAAATTTTGGATATGAGCCAATTGTAAAGCTTTATTCATCTTCAATCATCCGGTGGTTTTGTTGCCGTGGTTACAATGACCTTTTTGACTTTTTTGATAGTGACGTCACCATGTTCAAGAAAGATATAACTAAACGGGAAAAAAGAGTTAAGTGGCCGCCCGTGTTATATAAGGGAGGTTCACGTTTGAGAGAAACTTTTCCTATAAAGCTCCTCTCCCTCTCTAACTTGGAGCATGTGGACAGGCGATGGCTTCAGCCCTTTTAATTGTTGGATAAATCATAAAACACTAATTATGGAGGGCAATGATCCGTCTACCGAGGGTCAGAGTCTGTCTTTCCAAAAATAATAACCCCAAAACTGTAAAGTGTGAGACAGTGTCGAGAGTCCGCTCTGGTTGGCTTCTCCGCTGTCCTGGAGTGACCGTGGCCCGGGCTGCTCTCCGCCACACACATCATAAGGTCACGGAGGTTAAAAGAAAAGTTTATTCCTTTGTTTTTGCAGAATTTCATGTTGTTCTGACTTATGAGATAATCTCACTTCACCCCTGACTCCGGCATCACAGAAGGAATTACTGCTCCTCTGATGAGAATTGTTATCGGTGGTTTATATTCTGTTTTCCATCAGCGTTCTCTCGCTCTCTCTCCCCCCTCTCTCTTCCCACCTCTCTCTCTCTCCCCCTCTTTCTCTCTCCCACTCTCTTCCCTCTCTCCCCCTCTCTCTCTCCTCTCTTTCTCCCCCTCTTTCTCTCTCTCGATCTCTCTTCCCTCTCTTCCCTTCTTTCTCCCCACCCTCTCTATCTCCCCCATTCTCTCTCCCCCTCTCTCCCCTTCTTTCTCTCTCCCCCTGTCTCTCTCACCCCTATCTCCCTACCTTTCTCTCTCCCCCTCTCTCTCCCTCTTTCTTTCTCTCCCCTCTTTCTCTCTCTTCCCTCTCTCTCTCCTCTCCCCCTCTTTCTCTCTCCCTCTCTCTTTATCTCTCCCTTTTTCTCTCTCCCCCTCTCTTTCTCTCCCTCTCCCTCTCTCTCTCTCCTCCTCTCTCTATCCCCCTTTCTCTCCCCCCTCTCTCCCTCTCTCTCTTCCTCTCTCCCCCTCTCTCCATTTCTCTCCCCCCCTCTCCCTCTCTCCCTTCCTCTCTCCCCCTCTCTCCCCATCTCTCTCCCCCTCTTTCTCTCCCCCCTCTCTCCCTTCCTCTCTCTCCCCCTCATTCTCTCTCCCCCTCTCTCTCTCCCCGCCTCTCTCCCCCTCTTTCTCTCTGCTCTCTCTTTCTGCCTTTCTCTCTGTCTCTTTCTTTATCGCTCTGTCATGATCTCTGCAGGCAGAGATCATAGCAAGCCTATAGAGGGACAAGCTCTCGGAAGATGGAACTATACTGACCATGAACTAAGCCTGCCGCGCAACTAGAAATAGCCAGGTAGCATTTCCTATTTATCGCTAGATGCCCAGCTCTGGCCTAAGACCTAAATAGCTAGCAGAGGGAAATATAAGACCTGGCTCACCTCTAGAGAAATATTCCAAAGAAGACAGTAGCCCCCCACATATAATGACGGTGAGTTCAGATGAAACAACAAACGCAGCAGGAAAATAGTCTTAGCAAATTTGAGGTCCGCTTACTAGATAGCAGAAGACAGATAGTATACTTTCATGGTCAGCAGAAAAACACTAACAAAACACCATCCAGAGATTACCTCAAACTCTGGCATTAACTCATAATAACGCCAGAGTAGCAATCCCTGATCAACGAGAGCTTTCCAGACACAGCAACAAAACTCCAGCTGTGAACTGGAACAAATAGGCAAAACAAAACATGGACAAAAGTCCAACTTATCTAGTAGTTGTCAGAAGCAGGAACAAGCACTGAGAGGCATCAGATAACATTGTTGACCGGCAAGAAACCACCAGAGAAATGAGCTTAAATAGCGACACCCACTACTGATGGAATCAGGTGAAACAGGAAAGAGGATGACAAGTCCAATTCCACAAGCGGCCACCGGGGGAGCCCAGAATCCAAATTCACAACAGTACCCCCCCCTCAAGGAGGGGGCACCGAACCCTCACCAGATCCACCAGGGCGACCAGGATGAGCCCTATGGAAGGCACGAACAAGATCAGAAGCATGAACATCAGATGCATTGACCCAAGAATTATCCTCCTGGCAGTAACCCTTCCAGTTGACCAGATACTGGAGTTTCCGTCTGGAAACACGAGAGTCCAAAATTTTCTCCACAACGTACTCCAACTCACCCTCAACCAACACCGGAGCAGGAGGCTCAACTGAAGGTACAACAGGTACCTCATACCTGCGCAATAACGACCGATGAAAAACGTTATGAATGGAAAAGGACGCAGGGAGGTCCAAACGGAAAGAAACAGGATTAAGAATCTCCAATATTCTATAAGGGCCGATGAACCGAGGTTTAAACTTAGGAGAAGAGACCCTCATAGGGACAAAACGAGAAGACAACCACACTAAATCTCCAACACAAAGCCGAGAACCAACACGACGATGACGGTTGGCAAAAAGCTGAGTCTTCTCCTGGGACAACTTCAAATTGTCCATAACCTGCCCCCAGATGTGATGCAATCTCTCCACCACCGCATCCACTCCAGGACAATCCGAGGATTCCACCTGACCGGAGGAAAATCGAGGGTGAAACCCCGAATTACAGAAAAACGGGGACACCAAGGTGGAAGAACTGGCCCGATTATTGAGGGCGAACTCTGCCAATGGCAAAAAAGCAACCCAATCATCCTGGTCAGCAGAGACAAAACACCTCAGATATGTCTCAAGGGTCTGATTAGTCCGCTCGGTCTGGCCATTAGTCTGAGGGTGAAAAGCAGATGAAAAAGACAAATCTATGCCCATCCTAGCACAGAATGCCCGCCAAAATCTAGACACAAATTGGGTACCTCTGTCAGAAACAATATTCTCAGGAATACCGTGCAATCGGACAACATTCTGAAAAAACAGAGGAACCAACTCAGAAGAAGAAGGCAACTTGGGCAGAGGAACCAAATGGACCATTTTAGAGAAACGGTCACAGACCACCCAGATGACAGACATCTTCTGGGAAACAGGCAGATCTGAAATAAAATCCATCGAGATGTGTGTCCAAGGCCTCTTAGGAATAGGCAAGGGCAACAGCAGTCCGCTAGCCCGAGAACTACAAGACTTGGCCCGAGCACAAACGTCACATGACTGCACAAAGACTCGCACATCTCGTGACAGAGAAGGCCACCAGAAGGATCTTGCCACCAAATCCCTGGTACCAAAAATTCCGGGATGACCTGCCAATGCAGAAGAATGTACCTCAGAGATGACTCTGCTGGTCCAATCATCCGGAACAAACAGTCTATCAGGCGGACAACGATCCGGTCTATCCGCCTGAAACTCTTGCAAGGACCGCCGCAGATCAGGAGAAACGGCCGACAAAATTACTCCCTCCCTAAGGATACCTGTGGGTTCAGAATTACCAGGAGAGTCCGGGTCAAAACTCCTAGAAAGGGCATCTGCCTTAACATTCTTAGAACCCGGTAGGTATGACACCACAAAATTAAAGCGAGAAAAAAATAAAGACCAGCGCGCCTGTCTAGGATTCAGGCGTCTGGCAGTCTCAAGATAAATCAAATTTTTGTGGTCAGTCAATACCACCACCTGATGCCTAGCCCCCTCGAGCCAATGGCGCCACTCCTCAAACGCCCACTTCATGGCCAAAAGCTCCCGATTCCCAACATCATAATTCCGCTCTGCGGGCGAAAATTTGCGAGAAAAGAAGGCACAAGGCCTAATGACGGAGCAGTCGGAACCTTTCTGCGACAACACTGCCCCAGCTCCGATCTCCGAAGCGTCAACCTCAACCTGAAAAGGCAGATTCACATCAGGCTGACGCAACACAGGGGCAGAGGCAAAACGGCGCTTAAGCTCCTGAAAGGCCTCTACAGCATGAGGGGACCAATTAGCAACATCAGCGCCTTGTCTGGTCAAATCAGTCAGTGGTTTAACGACATCCGAAAAACCAGCAATAAATCGGCGGTAAAAGTTGGCAAAGCCCAAAAATCTCTGAAGACCCTTAAGAGAGGAGGGCTGAGTCCAGTCACAAATAGCTTGCACCTTGACGGGATCCATCTCAATGGAAGAGGGAGAAAAAATATACCCCAAAAAGGAAATTTTCTGGACCCCAAAAACGCACTTAGACCCCTTCACACATAAAGAATTAGACCGCAGAACCTGAAAAACTCTCCTGACCTGCTGGACATGAGAGTCCCAGTCATCAGAAAAAATCAGAATATCATCCAGATATATTATCATAAATTTATCCAGAAAATCGCGGAAAATATCATGCATAAAAGACTGGAAAACTGAAGGGGCATTAGAAAGACCAAAAGGCATGACCAAATACTCAAAGTGGCCCTCGGGCGTATTAAATGCGGTCTTCCACTCATCCCCCTGCCTGATCCGCACCAAATTATACGCCCCACGAAGATCAATTTTAGAGAACCACTTAGCACCCTCTATACGAGCAAACAAATCAGTAAGCAATGGCAATGGGTATTGATACTTAACAGTGATCTTATTCAGAAGCCGATAATCAATACATGGTCTCAAAGAGCCGTCTTTTTTTGAGACAAAGAAAAACCCAGCTCCCAAGGGAGAAGAAGATGGACGAATATGTCCCTTTTCCAAAGACTCCTTTATATATTCCCGCATAGCAGCATGTTCCGGCACAGACAAATTAAACAAACGACCCTTTGGATATTTACAACCCGGTATCAAATCTATGGCACAATTGCACTCACGGTGCGGAGGTAACGACCCAAGCTTGGGTTCGTCAAAGACGTCTTGATAATCAGAGAGGAACTCAGGGACTTCAGAGGGAATGGACGACGAAATAGAAACCAAAGGTACGTCCCCATGAATACCCTTACATCCCCAGCTCAACACAGACATTGCTCTCCAGTCCAAGACTGGGTTGTGAGACTGCAACCATGGCAATCCCAGTACCACATCGTCATGTAAATTATACAGCACCAGGAAACGAATAATCTCCTGGTGATCCGGATTGATACGCATGGTTACTTGTGTCCAGTATTGTGGTTTATTATTAGCCAATGGGGTGGAGTCAATCCCCTTCAGAGGAATAAGAGTCTCCAAAGGCTCTAAATCAAAACCACAACGATTGGCAAAGGACCAATCCATAAGACTCAGAGCGGCGCCAGAGTCAACATAGGCGTCCGTGGCAATGGATGACAAAGAGCAAATCAGGGTTACAGACAAAATAAACTTAGACTGAATGGTGCCAATGGAAACAGACTTATCAAGCTTCTTTGTACGCCTAGAGCATGCCGATATAACATGAGTAGAATCCCCACAATAGAAACACAATCCATTCTTCCGTCTAAAATTCTGTCGCTCGCTCCTGGACAGAATTCTATCACACTGCATACTTTCTGGCGTCTTTTCCATAGACACCGCCAGATGGTGCATCGGTTTGCGCTCCCGCAGACGCCTATCAATCTGAATAGCCATTGTCATGGACTCATTCAGACCTGCAGGCAAAGGGAACCCCACCATAACATCCTTAACGGCATCAGAGAGACCTTCTCTGAAAGTTGCCGCCAAGGCGCACTCATTCCACTGAGTAAGCACAGACCATTTACGGAATTTTTGGCAGAAAACTTCAGCTTCGTCTTGCCCCTGAGATAGTGCCATCAAAGTTTTTTCTGCCTGAAGTTCCAAATGAGGTTCCTCATAAAGCAAGCCCAAGGCCAGAAAAAACGCATCCACATCGCGTAACGCAGGATCCCCTGCTGGCAATGAGAAGGCCCAATCTTGAGGGTCACCCCTGAGCAAGGAAATCACAATCCTAACCTGCTGAGCAGGGTCTCCAGCTGAACGAGACTTCAGGGACAAATAAAGCTTACAATTATTTCGGAAATTCTGGAAGCTAGCTCTATTCCCTGTGAAGAACTCCGGCAAAGGAATTCTCGGCTCAGATACCGGAGCATGTACCACAAAATCTTGTAAATTTTGTACTTTCGTGATGAGATTATTCAAACCCGCAGTTACACTCTGGAGATCCATTATTGTCAGGTGCACACAGAGCATACAGAGATTAGGAGGAGAGAGAGAAAAAAGACTGCAGCAAGGCAGACTGGAGGAAAAAAAAAAAAAAAAAAAAAAATTCCAGCAGACTTCTTATAACTCTCCTTTCTCAACCTGGGTCTTTAACACTTTATTGAGCCGGTCAAACTGTCATGATCTCTGCAGGCAGAGATCATAGCAAGCCTATAGAGGGACAAGCTCTCGGAAGATGGAACTATACTGACCATGAACTAAGCCTGCCGCGCAACTAGAAATAGCCAGGTAGCATTTCCTATTTATCGCTAGATGCCCAGCTCTGGCCTAAGACCTAAATAGCTAGCAGAGGGAAATATAAGACCTGGCTCACCTCTAGAGAAATATTCCAAAGAAGACAGTAGCCCCCCACATATAATGACGGTGAGTTCAGATGAAACAACAAACGCAGCAGGAAAATAGTCTTAGCAAATTTGAGGTCCGCTTACTAGATAGCAGAAGACAGATAGTATACTTTCATGGTCAGCAGAAAAACACTAACAAAACACCATCCAGAGATTACCTCAAACTCTGGCATTAACTCATAACGCCAGAGTAGCAATCCCTGATCAACGAGAGCTTTCCAGACACAGCAACAAAACTCCAGCTGTGAACTGGAACAAATAGGCAAAACAAAACATGGACAAAAGTCCAACTTATCTAGTAGTTGTCAGAAGCAGGAACAAGCACTGAGAGGCATCAGATAACATTGTTGACCGGCAAGAAACCACCAGAGAAATGAGCTTAAATAGCGACACCCACTACTGATGGAATCAGGTGAAACAGGAAAGAGGATGACAAGTCCAATTCCACAAGCGGCCACCGGGGGAGCCCAGAATCCAAATTCACAACATCGCTCCCTCTCTCCTCTCTCCTCTCTCTCTTCCCCCTCTCTCTCCTCTCCCCCTCTTTCTCTCTCCCCCTCTTTTTCTCTCCTCCTGTCTCTATCCCCCCTCTCTCCCCTTCTTTCTCTCTCCCTCTCTCTTTCTTTATCTCTCCCTTTTTCTCTCTCCCCCTCTCTTTCTCTCCCTCTCCCTCTCTCCTCCTCTCTCTATCCCCCTTTCTCTCCCCCCTCTCTCCCTCTCTCCCTTCCTCTCTCCCCCTCTCTCCCTTTCTCTCCCCCCTCTCTCCCTCTCTCCCTTCCTCTCTCCCCCTCTCTCCCTTTCTCTCTCCCCGTCTCTCTCCCCCTCTTTCTCTCCCCCCTCTCTCCCTTCCTCTCTCTCCCCCTCTTTCTCCCCCTCTCTCCCTTTCTCCCCGTCTCTCTCCCCCTCTTTCTCTCTCGTCTCTCTCTTTCTGCCTTTCTCTCTGTCTCTTTCTTTATCACTCCCTCTCCTCTCTCCCCGTCTCTCTCTCTCCATCAGTCTCTCTCTCTTTCTCTGCTCTTAATTCCCATGATTCTCTATTAGAATAAAAAAATGTAAGTATTTATTTTTAATGTTGCTTTATCAGAGGGGTGAAGGTGTCAGGAAATGGACTAATCTTCCCCTCTGGACAGGATGAAAAATATAGCATATCTATGGGGCTGAGCGGCTTTGCAGATGGACTCTATCCATATAAATGTCCTCCAGTGCTCCACTTTACTGACACAATGTCCCAAATCCTCTGCAGTGCTTCATACTATAGAGACTAATGTTGGCATTGTATATACTTTGCATACAAAAGCCTTGTGAAAACTGTTATATACTGCTCCATCCTCGTAGTGTCTGCATGCAGCCATAATTGTATCCTTCGAATGATTAAGAAACTTTGCATAAATCAATCGTTCAAGAGACTATGAGTAACTATGTAACACATCTTATCAAAGAAATCTGCTTCTTTCTCCACTTATGAGAAATTTCTTTCCCTTCCCTAAGTCTTCTGAACTTATTATCCACTCTGAAAAAAATCCAACTTGATCAGGTTACAGCTTCCAGTTGATGTCTGTGGTGGGGAGAAGGTGAGGATGAGTAGGAACAGGCAGAGAGAATGTGACAAAGACCATGCTGCTGTTCTATCCCCCACAATGCGGAATTCCCAGCTACACTGCATAGTACTGCAGTATAATGTCCACATTTCTGCTGCTGTCTAATAATGTTTTCTTCATTACTTTTTCTGGTGGATAATGTCCTCCGTGCTTCTTCTGTCTGTTAAGTGTTTTATCGCCCACAGTTCTGGACTTCCAGATGCACTGCTCAGTACTGCTGTATAATGTCATCATTGCTGTTCCTGTCTATTAAATGTTTTGTCTCCCACAGTGCTGGATTCACAGCTGCACTGCTCAACGCTGGTGTATAATATCCTCCATTCTGAAGCTTTCTATTAAATGTTTTATCTCCCATGGGCAGTGGTTGGATTTCTAGCTACACTGTTCAATACTGCTGTATAATGTCATGCATGCTGTCTAGCAAATGTTTAGTCTCCCACAGTGTTGGATTCCCAGATACACTGCTAAGTACTGTTGTATGACCCTGATGCTGCTATTAAGTGTTTTGTCTCCTACAGTGCCGGATTCCCACCTACACTGCTCAGTACTGATGTATTATGTCTTCCATATAGCTGCTTTTAAAAGTGATATTTAGAGACGAGAGAGCAGGAGACCCTCATGTCTGTGTGTGCTGTGTATGGGAGACATGATAGCCCCTAGTCTCCAAAGACAACTCTAAATCAGAGGTAGCTTCTGCAGAGAGGAAAACTGGTGGAAAATGCAGGATACGAGTCATATCATGGTCAGAAATCCTAATATTTGTCAAGTGTACACATACAACAGGTTACTCTGAAAGTTTCCTTAATGACAAGTACTCTTTAAAGAGCACCTGGCTGCTCTTCTTATTTGTATTCTCAGCAAAACAACATTTCTGGACCATCTCTTTTTAGAACTCTGTATCATTCCTTTGTTATTCCTCCTGAAAGTGTATGAGTACTTAACAACTGGGAGTTACATTCTTGTCAAAGGGGCGTGTCTAACTCTGGCATGGTCCAATCACTACCCACCCCACCAAGCTGTGTAGAAACTCACCCTTTTGAGAAGGAGAATGGTAGCGCCCAGTTGTTAATCTCATTTAGGCATTTCCAGGAGGATTAACAGAGGAATGGTCCAATTCCAAGAAATAATTTTTTTTTTGTTATTTTTACATGTAATATAAGTATTTACTAAGACAGCGAGGATAAGATTATTGGTCCTTATTAACTCTATGGAGGAAAGCTGAACTGGACCTATATTCCTGAAGAACTCCAAATTTTGAGGATGAACCAATAGCCAAGCTCACAAATATTCCTTTTGTCCTGGGAAAAGAAAACTCTGAGCAGCACAATCTGGGGAATTTGCATCAATGGAAGAAAATATATTGCAGCAGTAAAAAAAAATCCATTATTTAATACGCCGTGCTCTGGGATGAATCTTTAATGCTCGGCTTAGTTTTCCTGAATAGATTTATCTCAAGGAGTGAAGACGCTTCTCGGAGCCATGATCAGGAGAATGAAAACTTACTAGAAATTCCACTGGATCTATCTAATGCCATCATCATGGCGGTCCCAGTAATCAACCTACTGCAAGAGAACACGATGAGACAATCATCAAAAATATCAAAAGATGCAAAGACGGAACTGCGCTCTAATCCCTGGTAGAAGACAGGAAGAGGAGCCTAAACTGTGTCCCTGGTCATAGGAGGGGCCTAAACTGTGTCCCTGGTCATAGGAGGGGCCTAAACTGTGTCCCTGGTCATAGGAGGGGCCTAAACTGTGTCCCTGGTCATAGGAGGGGCCTAAACTGTGTCCCTGGTCATAGGAGGGGCCTAAACTGTGTCCCTGGTCATAGGAGGAGCCTAAACTGTGTCCCTGGTCATAGGAGGGGCCTAAACTGTGTCCCTGGTCATAGGAGGGGCCTAAACTGTGTCCCTGGTCATAGGAGGGGCCTAAACTGTGTCCCTGGTCATAGGAGGGGCCTAAACTGTGTCCCTGGTCATAGGAGGAGCCTAAACTGTGTCCCTGGTCATAGGAGGGGCCTAAACTGTGTCCCTGGTCATAGGAGGGGCCTAAACTGTGTCCCTGGTCATAGGTGGGGCCTAAACTGTGTCCCTGGTCATAGGAGGGGCCTAAACTGTGTCCCTGGTCATAGGAGGAGCCTAAACTGTGTCCCTGGTCATAGGAGGGGCCTAACTGTGTCCCTGGTCAGAGGAGGGGCCTAAACTGTGTCCCTGGTCATAGGAGGGGCCTAAGCTGTGCCCCTGGTCATAGGAGGGGCCTAACTGTGTCCCTGGTCAGAGGAGGAGCCTAAACTGTGTCCCTGGTCATAGGAGGGGCCTAAACTGTGTCCCTGGTCAGAGGAGGGGCCTAAACTGTGTCCCTGGTCATAGGAGGGGCCTAAACTGTGTCCCTGGTCATAGGAGGGGCCTAAACTGTGTCCCTGGTCATAGGAGGGGCCTAAACTGTGTCCCTGGTCATAGGAGGGGCCTAAACTGTGTCCCTGGTCATAGGAGGGGCCTTAACTGTGTCCCTGGTCATAGGAGGGGCCTAAACTGTGTCCCTGGTCATAGGAGGGGCCTAAACTGTGTCCCTGGTCATAGGAGGAGCCTAAACTGTGTCCCTGGTCATAGGAGGGGCCTAAACTGTGTACTGGCCATTAGAGGGGCCTAAGTGGTGTCCATGGTTATAGAAGGGGCCTAGAATGTGTCCTGGTCATAGGAGGGGCCTAGACTGTGTTCTGGTCATAGGAGGGGCCTAGTCTGTGTCCTGATCATAGGAGGGGCCTAAACACAGGAGCCTAAATGATATCCATGGTAACACGAGGATGAGCCTAAATCATGTTCTTATTTATAGTCAGGAGGACGGAATAAAACCCCCCCAGCACACAGAGGAGGAGCCTAAATTAACTAGCTAATTATGGCCAGGAGGAGGAGCCTGGATCATACCCTTGGTAGAAGGAGGGGCCTAAATAACGAATCAGCATACACATTAAGCGTTAGTAGCTTTTATACACTTTTGTACAGAACAGTAGAAACTGAACATCATCTTATGGTCACATAGGAAATAATTTTTGCAAACTAATTCTAGGTAAAAAAAAATAAAAATCTTGCATACAGTAATCTACAAAAAGCCGATCTCATCTATTTCATTTACTCTTATCTCCAATATACGATAAGGGAGCTAGAACGTTCAAGGGAAAAAAAGAAGATAGAAATTTAGAAGATGCAAATTAGATGAAAGTCAATGTTCTGAGCTCGGCTGTAAATACCGCAGAATGCACATGCACATCAACAGGAAAAGACTGAAGCTCATGGGCCCCTGTGCAAGAATCCATTCTAGGGCCCTCCAGCTAAGCCCCTGACTGCAGCACCCATTCCGCCATGTATGAAGACTTATTGTATGGCTTCATTGCACAGGGCACATTAGTCACCACTACTGGCATTGCACCAGGCTTCCAACTGTCGCTCTGTTACTAGATTATTTCATGTATGGAGCTGTTATTTGGACTCTGTATACTGCTATTCAAGCATGGTATGAAACCGGGCACCACCCTGGACACCATGCAACTTATAGGAAACCTGTCAGCAGGATTTTGCGATTTAATCCCTGATTCCAGGGATGTGTTACTTATTAGGTTGTGTCCTGTAGTTTCAATACAATTAGTGTTTTATCAGCTGGAGATTATTCCTGCCTGACTAGGTCTCACATGCAGACCAGTCCAGTTTATCTGTGTTGCCCTGTCGCCACCACTGATTGACAGCTTCCTGTGTACACTGTGCATTATAGCAAGCTGCCAATCAGGGATGTGGGCGGGGTTATACAGATCTCTGCATTCTGAGCTCTGCTACATCTACAGCAGAGAAAACAGGGATTCTATCAAAACTGCACCAATCAGCCTAGTAAGTGCCACATCCCTGGAATCGGGCTCTCAGCCGCTACATCATGCTGCTCTCAGATTACATAACAACAACCTGCTGACAGATTCCCTTTATAGGGGTATTTTCAACTTGGCAAGTTATCACCTACCCCCAGAATAAATCGCTGGGGGTCTGACTGCTGGGACTTGAATAAAGCACTGAAATTCTTCACTTATGGGCATTATATAGCTTTTATACCAGGGTCCTGGACTCCTCCTCCAGGTCAATGGAGGATCTAGATTTTGCACGGACTCTGGCTCCGACTATGGTCCATGACTTGGGTGCAGCTCAGGTTGACCCCACTCCCCTCCCCCACACAGGTGCAGATCTCCGATCTTCTAGGCCACATTTATTATAACATAGAGCATTAGAATAAGTGGCACCGAGCTCTCCTGTCGCCCAGGTAGCCTCCTAGAACGCTGGCTACAAGAGAAGCGGCAGGCGGCTCCTATGAATGCAGTCAGATGTGGGCGCTCTGATAACGGCTGCAGTCAGTAATGAGGTTTTTCTGAGCACTGGAGAACTCCATTAACGCTCGTTACAACCATAAGAAGCGTCAAAGGCAAAATCTTTAATAACGTGTTAGCAACAGAGATTCATTTTACTGCAGGAGAAATAATGCCCCCCCCCCGTGCCAGCGATGCCCGTGCATGGCTTTGATGGCGGAGTTGGGGGCACACGTTATTAGCGCTGCTCCTCCCGAGCTCATTATCCCTGATTGTGGTAGAACACGTCTCTCATTTATCAGAGAAAGACCTAAAATGAAGTCTCCCTTATCTGTACCGTTACCTTTAGAGGGGAATTGTCTCATCAGGGACAGGGTGTATTGTGCCAACCAGGGTGCCTCAAAGATCTGCAGAGGCCATGCTGCCAACATCAACCACCCAAAATGTGCAACCAATGTATCTTCCCCCTGTGGAACCTTGTGATCTGCTCCTGACACTCTGGTTATCTACTGTTGGGGCAGGACACAGTGTCACAGGCGAGAATCATGTTACCGGGAATTTCCGATAGTAAAAATGATGATAAATACAGATTTTTATTAAAGCCAAATATCTACAGTATATCCCAGCTCCGGATCCGGCCTCTCCATCTTCCTCATAGTTGTCACTTTCTGCCACCAACACTCCTATGAAGTCATGCTTTATATGCTGGCTCAGGCAGCAGCACGCAGCCTGAGTATTCAGGCAGTTGCCATCCTCGCTGCTGGTATCTTTACTGCTTTAGACTCTGTGACAAACTCAGCTTTGCTATATTGCTCTGAACGCTGCTATACCGCTGACCTGTCCTGCGTTGAACTCTATGATAACCCTAACCCTATACCTAACCCTATAGATATCTGCTATATCGCTGTGTGCTCTCCCGGCCTGTTCTGTCTTATACTATGTGACAACCAAAGCCCTGCTATATTTTTGCAAACTCTGATATACTGCTGGCCTGATACGCCTTAGTCCCTGCAATTTCGATGGGATCGTCGCTATACCACTGGCCTGTTCTGTCTTAGACCTTGTGACAAACCCAGCTCTGCTATGTCTTGGGGAAACTCTGATATACTGCTGCTTTAGACCCTGAGACAAACTGAGATCTGCAATGTTGCTGACTTGTTCTGCCTAAGACCCTGTGACAACCTCAGCTCTACTATATGGCAGGGATCTCCGCTCTACTACTGCCTGTTCTGCTTAGACTCTGGCCTGATAAGCCTTCATTAGAGATGAGCGAACTCGAACTGTAAAGTGATTTGTCTCCTCATTTTTCGTACCGGACACGGTGCTGAATGCTGAACACAGACTTCTCCTGGAAGTCCCTTTTGTGTTCGGAGCTCGGATGCAGAGAGAGAGACCTACGACCATTTTACAGCAACAAAGTTCAGGTCCCCATTGAATTCTATTGGGTTCGGGTTCTCAAGTTTGGGTACTCGAACCGAACTTTAAACTAAAGTTTGGTTGAACTCGAACATCCACGGGTCTGCTCATCCCTAATACCTCTCTGTCGTCATCAGAACTCTGAACACTAAAGCGGACTTCCGGGGTAAAGTCCGTGTTTGGAATTCAGCTCCGGACACTAGGTGTATGGTATGAACCCCAAATTTTAAAGTTCTTATTCATTCATTTCTAAGAGACAGATGTCCGACCATTTTACAGCACCAAAGTTTGGATCCCTATTGACTTCTATGTGGGAAAAGCTCTGGTACCCGAACTTTGAACTAAAGTTCGGTTGAACCCGAGCATCCAGGGGTCCGCTCATCCCTACTGTTGATCTCTTTGAAAACCCCAGCTTTCCCATATTGCAGGGATCACCGATAGACATCTGGTCTGTTTTGCTTTGGACTCTGTGACAAACCTAGCTCTGCTATATCGCTGGGAACTTTGCTGTTCTACTGTTCCACTGTCGACAGTGAACCGGTATCCTCACTCAGCTCTACTACACCAGTTGCCTTGTCTACAACTCTGCTTCAACTGCTCCATGGTTCCTGTCCTGCACCTTCAGCTGCAATTTGCTTAATCGGCCTCTTTTATTCCAGCTGCTGCACAATCGGCTTTGGTCCGTGCTGCAGGTTCTGTTCGGCCGGATCAAGGGCTCTGAGTGCTGATTTACCTTTCCACGAGTGATGTGACAAGCACCAATGTATGAACCCAGAGACTTTCACCAGGACTGGGGTCCCCAGGGACCCTCATAATTAAGCCACCCATACAGGAGTACAACTTTAATGGTGAGATAGTCTGCAGCAATTGTATCCTCCATATTGATCAAATTAGTGCATTGCCATTTAATTTATCAGCATCTTTTGCGCAGGCTGAAATATGTGACTATTGGAGCGTATTAAGCACCTCATAAATTGCACCTTGAATAGGAAAGAGATTAGTTTAATTACTATACAAGCTGGAAATAAGAGCTATGATGGCCGGCTGCTAATATTAAATATTATTACTCATCATTACATTAGTATTGGGCTGCTCATTTAGCGACATGTAAATAAAGTCAGAGTGACTTTCCCTTATCTGGTCACAAACTCCTATACTTCTTCCCTTCGCCCTGTTACTAGGCCTTATTTATCCTACCTGGGTCTGTTACCCATAGCAACCAATCACAGCACAGCTTTCATTTTAGCAGAGCTGTTTAAAAAATAAAAGCTGATCCCTGATTGGTTGCTATGGGTAACACAGATGGTCCTTTGATAAATGAGGCCTACTGTGTTTTAGGGCCTATATTATAATTGATGTTGGGGGTTTTTGGCCTTGTGATTTACAGGTCACGGGATTTCACGAGTCACCAGTTCTGTAATATCTAAAACACCAGTAGAAAAACAACATACATTAAGTTGTGGTTTGTTTGTTTTTTACTTAAGAAACAATAGAGATCTGAGGAAGAAAAATCATCTTAATCTGCCTAAAAAAAAAAGCTGAAGGATTAGGAAAATAAAATCGCCAACAAGACAGTTGCGGCAGTGCCTAATGAGGGTGAAATGGAAAAATTACCCAAAAAAGGACCAAAGGAATAAAATTAAAATGTGACACCTGAAGAAGCCTGGAAGCAGCCGAAACGCGTTGGATTTTTAAATGCATTTTTATTTTATTATTTTTTTGATAGTTTTTCCATTCGATTACATCTGTTATCGTGGCAGCGCCCTTCACCTGGTATCTACACCCTCATTATGAGGCTACGTTCACACGATCCGGATTTTGATCCGGATCCGTAGCGGATTTTCAGCTGCGGATCCGGATCAGTTTTCCATGTTGGTTACAGTACAATGTAACCCAATGGAAAACCAAAACCGCTGTGCTAACGATCCGTTTTTCCGCTGGAAAATCCGCGCGGATTTTCCAGCGGAAAAAAGAAGTAGCATGTCAATTCTTTCAGCGGATTCCGCACCGGTTTTCCAGCAGCTCCAATAGGAAACTGCTATTGGAAACCCGCAGTGGAAAACGCTGAAGAAAAAGGATCAGAAAACGCAGCTCAAATTCACTGCGGAATTTAGCTGCCGTTTTCCAAAAACGGGCAGGAAAAAAAAAGGATGGAAATCCTGATCGTGTGAACGTAGCCTGAGGATGCTGCATTAGGGTCACCATACCTGGGACCGGTCTGGAAGTCACGGTCCTTACTTGGACCGTGAATGTTGGACTTGTGATACCAGCCTTATGGATGCAGGTCCCTGTCCGCCCAAGACCCAAAGTGGAAACTCCATAGATCGCTAGGACCTGGTTCTGGACCTAGCAAAGACCTGCATCACTAATATCTGTGAACAAATACGCCATAATACTCTTGTCTGAGAATGGTGTGACCCTCAGGGCCTGAATATCCATGCTGATCATGTGTACAGACACATGCCTGTATGTAATATATGGCGAGTCCGACTTCCCCCATCACTTCCCGTTTATGAAGAAAGAGGAAGCAAATATCACTAAAAGGTTTCCATGTGGGGAGGTTACGCGAGATGCTTCCTCCTGCGGACAAATTCAGGTAGGAACAAAACATATTTTTTCTACTAGTCATGGGTAGGAATCAACAAGCCGAACTCTAAAGACCTAAAGACCTTACATGATGGACAGTATCATATGCACATGAGGGACATCGGAGGGAATGAACCAACCGTCCTTTCCAATTTTTGCATCTTTCCAACCCTCCAAATACTTTTTGGCAAAAAAAAAAGTTGAATGGAACGGAATATGACTGCAGTATCTGACTACACGGGGTGTTTGTAGTCTGTTACCATGGAGACTGGTTTATTTTTTTTATTGTCATTGCATTGGATGTGATACAAATCCGTTACAAGGGTGATCGTTGTCATTAATGGATGAAAGTTTGTGTGTGTCATGGCCCCTGCACCTCTTTACTGCCAGGTAAATATATAAAATATTACTATAGCTTTTTTTTTTTCAAAAGGAAGAAACCTGGCTGACGAGTGTCACCTATTGGACATAAATGAATGTTGACCCTTATTACATGACTTAGCATATTTATTCAAACCAGACTCTTCACCAAAAGGATAGGACCTCCATTTGTAGACAGCTGTTTCGGAGTTCGTGCCCCTCTTCAGTGCAAAATCAGGGACTGGTTGAGAGTCAGATCCTTCTGAGATGTAGGAGGTGAATGTGCCAGGCCAGCTCATGTTATAAGTGTGAGCCCCTGATATGGATTCTGTAAGGGGGGCCGTTAGAGAATTAGTTACCTGACCGTTACCTGTGTGTGAGTCCAAGGGAAAGTGTGACTATAATAATAGAAGACCTCAAACTCTTGCATCATTAGAATCCCAAAAATTGCCCTTTCCTGGCAGAAATTGAGCCACGTACCTATTGACGTCTTCCATTGTGCAGTTTTAGGAAATGTGCAGGAAATCCCAGGAGCTAACATCTACCGTCCTCATTAACTAAGCATCCGCCCTGGCCCGTCCTGTCCGTGCCTTTCATGTGATTACGATTGTTTTTGAGACTTTTTTGGGGAAGCTTTCTTCATGATTACTAGTGATGAGCGAACATGCTTGGATAAGGTGTTATCTAAGCATGCTCGGATGCTAATCGAATGACTTCTCTGCGCTTGAAAAATATTTTCGAATCCCATCGGCTGCATGTCTCGCGGCTGTTCGACAGCAGCAACATATGCAGGGATTTCCTAACAAACAGTATATCCTCGCATGCGTTGTGGCTGCCTAACAGCCGCGAGACATGGAGCTGCAGGGGCTTGAACATATTTTTCGAGCATGCCGAAGTCACTCGGTTAGTACCCGAGCATGCTCAGATAACACCTTATCCGGGTACGTTCGCTCATCACTAATGATTAGTAATGCTGTAAACTTATTAGATATCATAACATGTAAAATCTAGGTTCCCATCTATTATGTGTACTGGTGTCTTCTAATGTGGCAAAAGGAAATTTGGGAATTTAGGCCCCTCAGGCACCAACATTTTCAATTCAAAGGGTAAAAAAAATGATAGTTTCCTAGAGGTATCTCTTTTATCTCTCTGGGAACCTAGAAGGGTTTATGGAGATATGGAGGGGTTCAGCATTTATTATTTTTAAATCTTGCACTGATAAGTACAACAAAATTCTTCAATGAAGAAAATAAATAAATACATAAATAAATACATAAATAAATAAATACATAAATAAAGAAATAAATAAATAAATAAATAAAGCCCTTTCTCTGTAATTAAGCCGCACCTTTCTTATTACCTTAATCTATAGATCATGGTGCATATTAATGCGCCGCCATTATTCACTTTCAGAAAGTGGAAAGAGGCATTTGCAAAAGATTTTACATGTTCTCTTCCTATTGTCTTTTCCTTAAAGAGGTTTCCAGTTAAATAAAAAAAAATATAGATAAATAAGGAATAAATAGTAACCTATATAAATTACTATTCTGATAATACATTAGATATTCCTATTCGGTCAGATAGCCGCTGCATCACGGGTCCAGGCCACTGTGCTTGCGGTCCTGTGCTTTCTTGGGTCAGAACATCATAGCGCTGCCTGTATGTGAAGGGGGCTGGCTGACAGCTTACTTTTAATATGTATACCCCTCCTCACTTGTAAAGCGCCATGGAATAAATGGCGCTATAACAATAAATAATAATAATAATAATATCCAAACCAGCCCCCTTCTATGTCTTTATATAACCCAGAAGGGGGCTGGCTAGGCTTCTGAAATAATCAGCCAGTTCCCTTAATAAACTTCTTGTCCTGTATTGAGCACAGGGCTAGAAATAAAGTGGCCAGGATGGTGCGGCTACCAGAGGACTGGGCCACGTGGCCTGATAGATATTAGTAATATATGTTAGAAAATGAATTATTTAAAAGTTATCTATCTATATGTTTTACTAGAAAACTCCAGCCTTTGTGTGTCTTTATTTCCACTTTTTGTGCACATGAGGTTAAATAATTAAATGGTAATAAATCTTCTTTTTTTTTTTAAGCCATGTCAGTATCCGCAGATTTCTCCTATCTGTTCATTAGCACTGATGACAGCTCCAGCACTTCTAGGTCAGGGGTTTCCAGGGAAGGGTTAATTCCCGGGGCGGATGTGCAGTGTATTGTTAGTAAATATTATGTGCTTTGGCAGTTTACACAATTAATGTTGTATATAAATTGGATTATCTCCACTGCAAAACTAGTTTCATGTTACCAAATATATCTTGTAGCATCAGAGGATGTGATGTAAGTTACTTCTCCTCTGCAGAATACAATGGTCGTCAGTAGGGCCATATTCTGCCATGACTGTGGGCCCCTCCTGCACTCGGGACAGGATACTGATGTATAGATGACACTTTATCCCTGCAGTTAAATGGAGAACATCATAGGACCAATGATTGCCATATAGTGCCAAAATAATGCTGCTAAATACAGCCTACATAATACCGCCATGAGGTGCAAATACAGTCGACATAATACCGCCATGAGGTGCCAATATATTTCCACCATATACGGCACACATAATGCTGTCATAATACAGCCAACATAATACCGCCATGTGGTGCCAATATAATTCCACCATATACGGCACATATAATGCTGTCATAATACAGCCTACATAATACCGCCATGTGGTGCCAATATAATTCCACCATATACGGCACATATAATGCTGTCATAATACAGCCTACATAATACCGCCATGTGGTGCCAATATAATTCCACCATATACGGCACACATAATGCTGTCATAATACAGCCAACATAATACCGCCATGTGGTGCCAATATAATTCCACCATATACGGCACACATAATGCTGTCATAATACAGCCAACATAATACCACCATGAAGTGCCAATATAATTCCACCATATACGGCACATACAGTATAATGCTGTCATAATACAGCCTACATAATACCGCCATGTGGTGCCAGTATAATTCCACCATATACATCACATATAATGCTGTCTTAATACAGCCTACATAATACCGCCATGTGGTGCCAGTATAATTCCACCATATACGGCACACATAATGCTGTCATAAAGTGCCAAAGTAATTCTGCTGTAATAATCATATAATATATAATAATAATGCTATAAAAATATATATATATATTCAAGAGAATGCCAAGAGTGTGCAAAGCAGTCATCAAAGCAAAAGGTGGCTACTTTGAAGAACCTAGAATATAAGACATAATTTCAGTTGTTTCACACTTTTTTGTTAAGTATATAATTCCACATGTGTTAATTCATAGTTTTGATGCCTTCAGTGTGAATGTACAATTTTCATAGTCATGAAAATACAGAAAAATCTTTAAATGAGAAGGTGTGTCCAAACTTTTGGTCTGCACTGTATATAAAATGATAAAATAATATAAATAAGAATGTATAATCTACATAGTACTGCCACATGGAGCCACGATAATACTGCCTCATAGGGCCCACATAATACCGAAATATTTGTTGGCATGTACAGCCTACAAATTACTACCCCATGGTGCCAATACTGCTGTATACAGCTCACATAATACTGCTATTTATTACCAAAATAATTCTGCAAAAGGAGTCCACATAATACTGTCACCTGGAGCAACAATAATGCTGCTTTATATCACCACCATAAATATTTTTGCAATATAAACCTACTTAATAAAACCACATGGCGCCCGTGTATAAAGTTCATGTAAAACCGCCATATTGCTCCAAGATAATACTACCGTATGCAGCAACTATCATTGCACTATACAGTCTATATAGTATCCAGAAATTAGTGTTTAATAGAACCCATATAATGCTGCCATTTAAATCCATGAATAATACTGCTATACACTGATAAATTATAATAGGCGGTTCCACTATTCTTGTTTATCCCACTATTAGATGGGTAACTTGGGCAGGCGACTAGGTGGGCCTGAGGTTCTGTGTGGGCTCGTAGCCGTCTGTAGGCGCTAGGTCACAGATCCACAGCCCTTAATGGGCATATAATGCCGATATATGACATAAGGAAACCTCACACATCTGGACCTTATCTGGTCCCACCCTGGTTACACATGTGCTGTGCGCAGATACAGACGCCTCAGCTGAGGTCATGCTGCGCAGCACTTGTGTCCTGTCATGGGCGTGCGTGTAATATAATTATTACTGCGCGGGAGCTTAACCCTTTTACTACCACACTAGTGGCAATAAAAAAGAAAAGATAAAAGTAAGTGACTACCAATATCGCTGCCTTTGGAGCCCCCACAGAGGTTGTCACCCAGCTTTCCCAGGCCACTGAAGAGTTAGATAATGATGAGCTAAGGTATTTATAGGGGACCGACACCCAGGTCGGAGTAAGAACCGCACACTGTGTATGTAGTCGCCATTTTGGGGTTCACTTCCACAATGAGAGTTGATAGATTACTTTTTTTTTTGAGGAAACAGCGCCACTCTTGTCGGTAGGATGTGTCTGGTATTGCAGCTCATGCTATATTTGTAATGCAGTCGTATTTTATGGTTTGTTGTTTGTCGCCTAAGGGCAATAATACTCTGCAAGTTCTAGAAGGTGTAGTCAGGATGACGGCCATTAAACTAGTTAACGAAACCGAGCGTGTTCACCTTCATTACACTTTGTAATAGTGTGCACACCCCGAAATGATCTCACACCCCAGTGACAGGTACAGCCAGTTACTCAGGGACTATTATACAGCCAACAATGGTTTATCTCGTAACTAACATTCCAAATATATAGATCCCATAGGTGGGAGGAATTGTGACAGGGATTTTCCAAGTTTCAATGTGCACTATCCACACTGTCAGGATTCGGCTCTGCTAGTCGGTTCGAGAAGTCGTCATATTACCGTAAGTGATCTTTATACAAACCGCCGGGCGCTCATTATCTTATCCGCTTCTGTCAATAGAACATTGAGAGAAGCAAGAAGAGATCCTAATCGTGTACTGTGCGGTCACGTGACGGCTGCTCGAAGCGGCCAGCAGAGCCGAATCCTGACAGTGTGGATAGTGCGCACTGTTAATATCCGGCAACTTGCATTGCTAGCCCAAAAGTTTGCCCTACTGTGAAAAATGTCTCATAGAGCAATGCCATAGGAACCTAAAAACTGGGGCGTAATGAGAATAGATGCAGTGGTTGCAATCACAACCGGGCCCTGGAGCCTAGGGGGGCCAAAAGGTCACTTTAACCCAGGGGTGGGCAAATAACACATGAGAGACCATGACTATTGTGGAGGGCTGGGCAAGTAGGCTGAAATTAATTTTGTTCACTATTAACATATTAATTATTAATATACATTGTATTACCTAATATTGTGCAGAATTAAGTATGCAGACATCCCCCTATTTACTAAATGAGCCGCACACAGCCCCCTCTATGCTGTAAGAGCCCCACATAGCCCCTGTATATACAGTGTGAGCCCCCACATCGCCCCTGTTTATACAGTGTGAGACCCCACACCGCCCCCTCTATATACAGTGTGATCCCCCACATAGCCCCTGTATATACAGTGTGAGCCCCCACATCGCCCCTGTTTATACAGTGTGAGACCCCACACCGCCCCCTCTATATACAGTGTGAGCCCGCACACAGCCCCCTCTATATACAGTCTGAGCCCTCACATAGCCCACTATATACAGTGTGATCCCCCACATAGCCCCTGTATATACAGTGTGATCCCCCACATAGCCCCTGTATATAGAGTGTGAGCCCCCATATCACCCCTGTATATACAGTCTGAGCCCCCACATCGCCCCTGTATATACAGTCTGAACCCCCACATCACCCCTGTATATACAGTCTGAGCCCCCACATAGCCCCTGTATATACAGTCTGAGCCCCCACATCGCCCCCTCTATACAGTGTGAGCCCCCACATCGCCCCTGTATATACACTGTAATCCCCCACATAGCTCCTGTATATACAGTGTGATCCCCCACATAGTCCCTGTATATACAGTGTGAGCACCCACATAGCCACTGTATATACAGTGTGATCCCCCACATATCCCCTGTATATACAGTGTGATCCCCCACATAGCCCCTGTATATACAGTGTGATCCCCCACATAGCCCCTGTATATACAGTGTGAGCCCCCACATAGCCTTTGTATATACAGTGTGAGCCCCCACATAGCCCCTGTATATACAGACTGAGCCCCCACATCGCCCCCTCTATATACAGTCTGAGCCCTCACATAGCCACTGTATATAGTGGTTGCACATGCTCATTTGTTCCAAGATATCAGCGTCGGATCAGTGTGATTCCCCCCAGCGTCATCTGTCAGCCGTGTAGTACAGGCAGCACCGCAGCCTCCCTCACATCCGAGTGCAGTACCTGTCAGGGCCACAGCACTATGGGTGGAGCTGTTCCTCCGCCACCTTGCAGCTCATCCTACAGGGCTGTGTAGACAGAAAAAGGAAAAGTTATGACCGTTAACTGGGAAATGCAAAATCGAAAGCGTCAGGAGGGGGTTAATGTGGTTTCATCGAGAGTCGCAATCGATAAATTGCAAGAATTCCACATTTCCTGTGATCTCTGGGCGTGTGACGTGTGTCACAGAGGCGCCGTGTGGCCCGAGCCTTATGGTCACCCCCCTGACGAAGGCAGACGCCGAAACGTGCGTCGGGGCAGGGCGCATCCCGGGAACTCTGGTCATACAGGCACAAGGTAATTTACTGGGTGGCCATTAAGTGCATTTACTTTATTCTAGTGATGGATGCATACATATGCTGTGAGACAATTGGTTCCAATCCACCCCCTTTGTAGGATTGATACTCGCAGTTCTGTGGCATAATGACTACTTGATTGGATTTTTCTTGATAATTATACTATGATATAATACTTTGGCCGCATTGTATGGAGTTTATATAATCATTGTCCCCTATGTCGCCCTTTCTTTGGTATTTTCCCACCTCTCCTTATGGATAAGTGTTTGGGTGAGGATACAGTAGGGGAGGGTAGGGCTGGCCGTGCGGCGGGTCAGTAGGTTCAGGGTTACTGCAGGCTGTAGGCTTGTCGGAAGAGGTGGGTCTTCAGGCTCTTTTTGAAGGTTTCGATGGTGGGCGAGAGTCTGATGTGTTGTGGTAGAGGGTTCCAGAGTAGGGGGGATGCACGAGAGAAATCTTGTATGCGATTGTGGGAAGAGGAGATAAGAGGGGAGTAGAGAAGGAGATCTTGTGAGGATCGGAGGTTGCGTGTAGGTAAGTACCGGGAGACGAGGTCACAGATGTATGGAGGAGACAGGTTGTGGATGGCTTTGTAGGTCATGGTTAGGGTTTTGTACTGGAGTCTCTGGGTAATGGGGAGCCAGTGAAGGGATTGACAGAGGGGAGAGGCCGGAGAATAGCGGGGGGACAGGTGGATTAGTCGGGCAGCAGAGTTTAGATTTGTTTGGAGAAGTGCGAGAGTGTTAGAGGGGAGGCCACAGAGCAGGAGGTTACAGTAGTCAAGGCGAGAGATGATGAGGGCATGGACTAGGGTTTTTGTGGTTTAATGGTCAAGGAATGCGCAGATCCGAGAAATGTTTTTGAGTGTGAGATGTCAGGAGGAGGCGAGGGCTTGGATAAGAGGCTTGAAAGAGAGGGCAGAGTCGAGGATCACCCCGAGGCACCGAGCATGCGGGATCGGGGAAAGTGGGCAGCCATTGTCATTGATGGAGAGGTCTGGAGGAGGGGTAGAGTGAGATGGGGGAAAGATGATGAATTCTCTTATGTCCAAGTTCAGTTTTAAAAAGCGAGCAGAAAAGAAGGATGAAATAGCAGACAGACATTGAGGGAGTTTGGTGACTAAGGAGGTGAGGTCAGGTCCGGATAGGTAGAGTTCTGCGTGTCATCAGCGTAGAGTACAATGTGTCGGTGTAGAGTACAATGTGTCGGTGTAGAGTACAATGTGTCGGTGTAGAGTACAATGTGTCGGTGTTTCGGTACAATGTGTCACCCTCCTATTATCACAACCTGTTGCCTTAAGAGGGGGCGTGGTGTACTTCTGACCACACCCCCTTCCATACAGTCCCCGCCCAGTCCCCCTCGCACGTGCAGCGTCCAGTGAGTGACAGCCTGCTGTCCCCGCCCATCTTATCTGCATAGCTCCGCCCCGCCGTCCTCAGTGCAGGCTGCGCTCGCTGGCAGAGCAGGTGACTCCGCGCTCGGCCGCCGCTGGCTCAGCATGGTGCTCCGGGGCTAGGGACGCGACCGCTGCTGGCGCCCAGCCGGGTAAGCGCGGTGTACGGGGGAGGTGTACGGGGGAGATGGACAGGCTGCTCCCGGGCTGCGGGTGGGTAGTGAGGGCGCTCGGTGCCGCCTCAGTGCTGTGCCCGGCAGATGCGCGGCGCTTGTGGCTGCCAGTCCTCAGTGCCATCTCTGCCAGGGGCCGGTGACCTGGACGTGGCCGCGGACTGGGAGCTGGGATGGCGGCAGCATGTAGGGGCATTGATGGGCAGCAGCGCTCCTCGGGGGCCGGGGCTGGCGCTGTTACCTGCAGAGCTGACCATCTCCTCTGCTTGTGCTGTGGGCTGCAGAGCTGACCGTCCTGTGCCATGCTGGTGGTGATGGGTATGAGCTGGGCATCTGCCAGTATTACATTCTTCTATTTTTTGTGGTTATGGAGATGGCTGGAGGACACAGCTGGCGCTCCCTTTTCCATGCCTGTCCCTCTATTCATGCCCATGACATTGTACGGGTTTGTGCCATTTTTTGGCTGCAGAGCTGACACCCCCCCCCCCCCCCCTTTCCTTGATTGTTGCCTATATTATTGGGTATGATAGTTTGTTTGTTCATCTCTTGGCTGCAGAGCTGACACTCCCTTCCCACTGTGGCCTCGATATTATTGAGTATGAATTGGTTTTTGCTCACGCTCCCTTTCCAGATTGATGGGTATTACATTTATATTGGTTTCTGCCACCTTTCGTCTGCAGAGCTGACGCTCCCTTTTCATGCTTGTGTAATAATGGATAGGTTCTAGGTTTTTCCATGTTTTGTGGTTACAGAGCTGGCGCTCCCTTTTCCCTGCCTGTCCCTATATTCACGCCTATGACATTGTATCAGTTTGTGCTACTTCTTGGCTGCAGAGCTGACGCTCCATTTCCATGATTTTGCCTAGTATTGGGCGTATGATGGCGTATAGGCTTGTGCCAACTCTTGGTTACAGAGCTGGCGCTCCCTTTTCTCTGCCTGTCCCTATATTTATGTATGTTACTCATATAGCGCCCTCCGGACCTCATCATCACTGTCCCCATAGAGGATATAGATTGTGAGCCCCAATCAGAATGTCTGTGGATTTTGGGAGGACAGCCATATATGCGCCTATATGTTATCCTTGGTGGGCTTTTACCCCAGCGCTGACATTGTGTTGGTTTGCGCCATCTCTTGGCTGCGGAGCTGACGCTCGTTTTGCAGGATTCACCTGTGTGACTATAGTCATTGGTCGCTGCCTCCTGGCTTCTTGCACACATTCCTGCCTCGCGTTCCACATGACCCCCTGGTAGATCGTGCCGCGTGGTATCGATGTGCTCGCAGATGGGGCACAGTTTGTGTTTTTATTATTGATCTCCTGACAGCCTGTGCCATTGATTATTGAGTGCGGCTCGTGCTGGAGAATGAGGTCACCTCTGATCACTTGGGTGTATGAGGCGCAGTTTCTATTGCTCCTTGCCCTGATACACTGGCATTACCAGCCTGGCATTAACGTACCAAGCTCCTTTATCTATAGCTTCCCCATCTATTGCCCTGGCATTTGGGCATCTGGCCATAGTCGGAGGTGTCATGCCCCATGTATCCACAGGGTGACAGCACTTTCTGTTCACCCCTGATGCCCTGTTTGATGCCACCTGTGCACAGACTGCAGCAGATTTACTCCACTTCATGGCGATAATGGAATTGTCTGATGCCATCTCCTACTGACTGAGCATGCTGGGTGTTGTAGTTCCACTTCTGCCATGCAGCACCCGCCGAGTAGTTTTCTATGGTGCACAGCTATGATGTCATTTTATTAACTGTATCTTTGCATAGGCGTGTATACATTTACAAATGTATGCACGCCGCTTCTCACGTTGCTATGTACTGTGTCTACATTTGCATCGGAAGTATACACGCCCGACATCGTGCTCCAGTACTTATGTGATTGTTGTGTATCCTGGCACCTGTCTGTCCCTGTCAGTGGGGACATTGTTGGGTCCTTTCTTTGACTTTACACGCCTTAAAGGGGCGGCTGGAAGCGGCGCATTCTGTGCAGTAATCTGCCAGCGTTTTTAACCCATTCTCTTCCAGGCTGGAGCTGCCTCGGTAGAAATCACTTTAGTTGCCGCCCGAGTCTTTGTGGAGCTTATAAAGCCGCCTGCTGGTTTTCTAATGAAAGAATGTGGTCGACTCGCTAAAGTGTCGTTCACAGCGATATCTGGTTAAATGCAGGAACTCTTGACCTAAATGAACCACGGAGAATACTAATAGCCTGTTATGATGTGTGACCGCAGAGCAAGAAATCTTTAACCCTGTCCGCGCTACGCTGCTGTTTCCGCAGAGAGGATGCTATGTATAATTCAGGGTCTCTGTCCCTTTAAGAGCTGGCATTGACGTCTATGCTTTAAAAACAGGACAAGTGGTCATCTACATGTAAAAATCCATTAGGAAGTCTTTTAATACTTTGGTCCCGTATATACCAGGTGACTATCACTAATGGCAGCCATTACTGTGCTCTTAAAGGGATTGTCTGTTTCTGGCTCTTTGTTAGAGGGGTAACATGATAATACAGCTACAGGTTATCCTGCTGCTGAAATCCCCAGCGATCAGCTGTTGCCAGGTTCCCACACAGAATACAAGTGTATGATTGCTCTCTATAGCGCCTCCGAAGGAGAATTGCAGTATTACAGTGTGCCAATGGACTATGGATGCGCTGGGTCCTCCTACTAATTGATATGAATCTTGAACCCCCCCAATATTAACACTTTAGGGGGGCTAATGCCTTTTTTTTTTTTTGCAGTACCCCAATGATGCCTGAAGACGGTTCCCCCGGGCTCAGTCCGCAGGATGCCGCCGACAAAGATCTGCAGCATTACACCAATACAGACGGACAGCAGATATACTGTAAATATTGGAAACCAGTAGGTCAGCCGAGGTAAGTGAAAATTACAGACACAGTTTTATTTATTTTATTTATTTATTTTATTTTCCTACTGAGACCCTTTAAGGGATGGATTTACAGCATCTCTGCTTCATCCTTGGATTTAAAGGGAAAGGAAGCTACTTGTGCCGGCTTCTCCCGGAGACAATTGTAGTTATGATACTCATAAAAATATTAATGGTTAAAATGAAGATTTAAAGGGATTGTTCATTCCTGCAAATAAGGCGTAATCATTTCAGAAAACTGATGGGCTCCACTCTTTCTCCTGTCTTTGATAGTTTGCCGCAATGTATCAGCCCTAGGTAATTAAAGGGATCATCCTGGAGTCCGGACTCATTAGCTTACAGAGAAACGGGTGCACCTGCAACAAAGTCTGCACAGGCTGCAAGTCTCTGAATCTAATCAGCGGTGTTTCCATTCACTGAAAGCAAGCAGACATCTTGGGGGTGGGGGGAAGAGAAGTGTGACCCCCCATATCATAAAGCTGCAGGACATTTCATTTTACACTTATTAGCTCTAAGCTGTGCAATTCTAGATGGCTCCTTTTAAGATTAGAACAGTTGCTCCTCAGCACCCTTAAGGAGTAACAACCCCTTTAACACTTCAGCATCTATAAGAATGAAGATATTTAGGTACCCAAGTAACCCCTTTGAGTCCAGTCATTGCTCCTCATTATAGAGGGGCGTATTGACTTTCTCAAATATCTCCTGCCATTGTCATCTTAAAGGAGCTATTTGGTAAGATGACGTACCCCCATAATGCCTTTAAGATTGCAGTTGCTCTTCTGTATGGAGACACTTATGCACTGAGAAGTCTCCTTTAATATTGGCCCTATGGAGAAGTTGGGGGCCATATTCTGATCTCCCCACTTCAGGGGCGCACATATCATTGCAGGGGCCCAAGAGGTCAGGGGCCACTTCCACCTCCAAAGAAGCAATGAGCACTATCGGACTGGAGAGGGCCCATATACTGTCCTAGCACCGGGCCCTGTGTCCGCCGCTGCCCCTCTATGGCTGCCCACCCCTCCATTACCACCCCTCCATTACCAGCTGCATACACTATCCGGCAGTGTCGCACAGCCGGCGCCTCGGGCTAATGATGGAGGAGAGGATGATGATGATGATGATGATCTGCGGCGGGAAATTAGCCGAGAATGTAATTAAATCTCTTTTAAGAAGAGGAGAAATGACGCAGGTGGAGCAGACCTGAGTGATTTCGTGTCACTTTACACGGCGATACCGCGCCATTGGTGGTGGATGGAAGGAGAAACCTGTCGATGTAGCCGAGCCGGTCCTGCGGGATGTGGTCATAGGTGCAGGAGGGTAAAATAAAGTCCTCTGGGACCAGTATAACCAGTTTGGTGTTTTTAGTCTTCGTAGGAATGTCGCCACATACTAATTATATTGCGCTCACATTGTACCCGCACCTGTGGTTAATTAGTAGCGAGCGGGATAGTCAGATGATGATGATAATGAAGCGCCCATACTACATAGATGGTATAAAAAATAGCAGCCTTAGTCCATTCTGGTTGTCAAAGGGTTAAAGCATACGGCGGTAATAGAAAGGGGGGGTAATCGGGACCCCCATCTATCACCCAGGGAGGGGAGCGGCAGCATCCTGATAACATTAGGGGGACCCCACTGACAGCCGCTGATCTCAGGGGGTCCCGTCAGCCGGTTGCCTGAAGATCTGTTCAGCGATGTCAGATCATTGTTACACCTGGCGGCCATCTGACTGGTGTTTCTCCAGAACGGCCGTCTTTCATTTCTATCATTTATTGTATAGTTATAGATGATTTCCTGCTGCCGTCTGTAACATTCCCCCTTATCTGTGGGTCAGTGACTTTTTTATATATCACTATATTAGATTAGCTACTAGAGTATTCCTTTTTTTTTTATCCACCATGCTTTATACTGCAGCTTTGTCTTTTCGTATATGAGGCCAGATATAGCAGGATATGAACACCCGGCTCCCTGTGAGACGGTAATACAGCCTTGTTCACCTTACTCATATTGGACAAGTGTAGCCGAAAAATGGGCGAAAATATTCCGCGACTGCTTTGCAATAAGAGATCCGATCAGTGTGACAGAGGTCAGCGACGTAGAAGATTCCTGAGCAGGATGACCTGACTCGTGATCGGACTTTTGGATCAATACTGTAACATGTCCACAATGTCACCATCTAATATCCCACCCTGCGCACGTTATGAGGGTCATCGAACCTGTCAACACGTCGGCGGATGATACTGTATCTTAGTATTTGCTTTGAGAAAACAAATGCAGAGAATGCAAATGGGGCGTACAGCGTTTACCCTTATTGGACAATTCCCCTTTTTTCAGTAAGGTAAGGCCCCATAAAGCTGATTGAAGGGCACCTTGGCAACCCAACCTCGTGTTCAGTTTCCTTACAGCGCCTTCCACAGGAGAATTTGGATATTACATGTTGCCCATTGGGATTAATGTGCAGTAGGAACACGCTGGCTAATACATGTGTTTTGTATGTCCTCCCTTATTAACTCCTCCTCAATGTGACATCTGACGCAATCGCACCCAACTAGGTAAATTTATAGCCAAGATCTCCGGAGCGCACTAGCTCAGCCTGACAGCGCTCCACGCCGACTCCAGATGGGATGTAATAACCAGACGTTCATTTATGAGGGTTACGATGAGAGGAATCGCATTCCAGAAACATGCCGGATACAACTATCAGCTGGTAAATCGGCCACCGCTAACGTCAGATGACACCACGCGGTTCTCGTAGACATCTTGTCATGCTGGGGTTCGGCTAGGAGTGTTTGATGGCGGCTCATCTTCTGTAATCTCGTCCTGGGACTTACTATGAAGGGCGAATCCTGCGGATATGTGACAGTCGGAGATACATTCTCTAGTGGATCAGTACCAATGCCAGACCCTCAATAGGAGCATCTCCTCCCCTCGTCCCCTGCCAGCTGGCATCGGGAGACGAGGGCGTCCCAATGAGATCCATACACCATGTGTGATATCTGGGCGCTGTCTGCTATCTGGGCGCTGTCTGCTATCTGGGCGCTGTCTGCTATCTGGGCGCTGTCTGCTATCTGGGCGCTGTCTGCTATCTGGGCGCTGTCTGCTAACTGGGCGCTGTATGTGATCACTCGTATGCCCCTTGGTGTTTCTGTAGTAACTGTAGGTGCTACCTGAGGAAGCCTCCTCCATAGCTCTGTGGTCGGCACTTCTGATGTCCAGTCTGAATGCAGGATCTGCAGATCTGTATAGACACCTTTTTTGGGGCTTTCTGCTCCAATCCAATTGTTTTATTGTTTGCATCACTGCTTACAAGTGAGGGGGTATTCCTGGCGCTGCTATAGCACTGAGCATATACACTATTTATCTGTGTACTGTCTGGTATTCTTTACCTTGACACTTTATGCAACAGACTACTGTATGGTGCTATTAATGTGGCTCTGTGTGTGTTGTCCTCATGCACAATATTCACTATTTATCTGGGCACTACATGCACTCGCTATATGGTGGCTATCTGGAATACATCACTATTTATCTGGGCACTGCGTGCTCTTACTATATCGGGCTGTCTGGTATACATCACTATTTATCTGGGAACTGTATGACCTTTTTAATTTAGTACTGTGATCACTGAGTACTGTGTGGCGCCATTAATTTTGAGACTGTTCTTTGCTAAACCCCTGTGCACTATTTATCTGAATACAACATGCACTCACTATCTGGGAGCTGAATGATATTTTTGTCCTTGGCACTTCATGCCCTGAGCCCCCTGTGCACTGTATTCAGTGGTGTAGCCTGGTTTGCCAGCACCCGGATAGAGCAAGTGTTTAGCGCCCGAGTCTTAACCCATGAGCCGTTGGTGCTTCCGAAGTTCCTTCCACCACTGCCGGATTGAACCCCCGGGTCTCCCGAGCACATGTATTGTAATATCAGGAAAATGCTAATCAAATTACAGTTTGTGCTTTGACCTCCCTAGATTTTTTTTTTTTTCCTGGTTATATGTTGCATTTTTTTTTATGGTACAATGCCCTCGGCCTAATTCTAAACCTAACCCAATCCCTAGCTCTAAAATTAACCCTAGCCCTAAGTGTAACCCTGCACCAACCCCTGACCTTTTAGGGTTAGAAAAATTGTATCAAAATAAAAGCAGCTCTTTAATAATGACTGAAGACTGTTGTGTGCACTGCACGTGATTCAATGCTGTCTTCATTCACTACGTGCTAACCTTCTGTCATCGCCGTTGTTGCTTATGCAGAGCACAGCGGCGCAGAGGAGTTTGTCATCGGCTGCTTCACTCTGCATAGCCAGTACCTGAAATGACAAAGCTGACTTCATCATACTGAGCTTTGTCATATTAGTTGCTGCCTATGCAGAGCACAGCAGGCAATCACAAACTCCACACAGGCATCCACTGCACACTTGCAGGAACGATCGCATGCAATGCGGAACATATGTGCAAAGGACCCTGAAGAGAGGAGTTGGGTGACAATTTTGCTTGCCCAGATCAACTGCTCCCATGATATGCCACCGACTATATCCGCTGTTTATCTGAATATCATATGTACTTTATATCTGGGTTCTCTATGAACATTTTTTAACTTAAAACACAGAGTTCAGGCACTGTAATAACCTCCAGTGCACCATATCCACTATTTATCTGGTCACCCTATGTCGTCATTTATCTGGGCACTGTAGCAATCTGATAAAAAGCTGAGCCTTGTGGTTCTTTTCACACAGTAAGCTTTTATTTTTTTGTGCAGAATGGCTTTTTATTCCATAGTAAATTTGCAAACCTGCAACCAGATGAATTCTTCTGAATATATTTGCAACCAGAAAACATAATTCATCACTATGTATAAGAAGACAGGTGCATCTCCCATCAGCACGCAGACGAGCCGGCCATCTAGATCAGCAGCGGAGCTTCATCAATGGAATATATATATATATATATATGTTATAACCCAAAACGTTTATTTAGTCTGCAAACAGCGAGCGGAGGAATGTCTGCCGGAGTGACCTCAGGTGGAGCATTACAAGGTCACTGCGCTCCTCAAGGTCGCGCCTAGCCGGCTGGGCGTATTCTGCAATGTGACAGCTCTTTAGTGAGATCCTGGAGGAAAGACTCCAGAGCGGAGCCGTCCATCACACCACTGCTCCTAGAATTGATATGTGTGCAGAAATGAACTGACCGCCCCTCCCCCAGACCCAGGAATATCACCAGTCTGCGGACCCCGGAGAAGCCTCTTCCGTCTTTGGTTTTACATAATAACAACATTAAAGTTCTTCTTCCCCTTTTTTAGTTTCATTTGAAAAACCTAGAAGGATCCACCGAAAAGAGAAGCGATCGCTGGGTGCAGGGGGCATCATTGGGAATTGGGGGCAGGAGATTGGGCGGAAGTGGGAATTAGGATCTAGAGGAGGTGAATTGGATGACCCCAATGTGTGGCCACAGATGATGGGGGGGCTTCTGGGGACCGTGTTTGATGTAATCATGCAATATAGGAGACTGAAGGATATTGAGACCCCCTTGGAACGTGAGGATATTGATCAAGGTTTGTAGGGGGCTAACATTTTAGGAAGGCAATTGGGGGAACTCCTTTGTCAATGAGGCGACCCCCCCCCCCCCCCCCCCTGATTTTCAGGATGCAAATCGAGGAGGCTTTTAAGGACCAGAGTTTGGAGTACGAAGCATCGTGAGAAGACTGAAGGATATTGGGGGTCCGTTCTGGAATCTGGAGATTTGGTTTATAGGATGCAACCATCCGTTCCGTCATCTCAGGGACACACGAGGGATTTTGTGGGAAATCTTTCTTTGAATTATGCGACTCCCCCCAATGTGTGGCTGCAAATCGACAGACGCTTCTGGGGAAAGGGATATGGAGAAATGAAGCAACATTGGAAGACTCGGGATTATTTATGGCTTCCTTGGAGAAATATGGATCCAAGTGCAATGGCTTTTAGGAAGCGTCCAATGCAAAGTAGTAAAAGGCAATATTGGGGTCCGGTCCCCCCCTAAAGTGTCAGTGCAAGTAATGGAGGCTCCTGCTGCCAGGGTTTGGCATAAGCCGCAGTGTGGGAGACTGAGGGACAATTAATGGGGTTTCCTGTTGAGAATTTGGGGGTACAGACCATCCAGTGTCGGGGGGCTAGATGACTATTTGGGTGACCCCTTTGGGAACGGAGGGGGACCTTGATCTGTTGATGTGGACGGGTTAATAGGTTATTGGGGTGAAGCTTTAGAATAATCAGTCATTGCAGTGAAGGCTTTGAGGACAAACATGAGGATGGTCCTGGGGGACGGGAATATCCACGACCAGGGGCGTAACTGGAAGAGGTGCACGGGTTGTAATTGCATCGGGCCCTGGAGGCTGGCGGGGCCAAAGACCCTATGTAAATGCTATTACAGACTTAATTGGGGTCCATGAGCTATTCCCAATAGTAGGACCCCCTAGGATTCCTGGACAATTGGAGAATGTCTGCAGATGATTGGGGACCAGAAGGTGAATTGCACAATTGAGGATAATATCGGCCGCTGTTACGTGTCACTCTCCAGGCGTTGGAGGGTTAATCTTGTGTGACATGCAGCCATAGCATGTGCCGCCGTCGTCGTACTTGGAGAAATCAATCTGGATGTTTAGATTGCATTGTGGAGCTGTCAGATTACCGCGGGCCACTGTGCCGCAGCTTTACACACTCTCCGCTGCAGCGCTCATTTACCACCTGTGCGCCATCCGCTTTCTTTGCCGATGCTGCACAAGAATTTGCATTTCGCTTTCTTTTGCTTTTATCATTTTCTAAAGAGAATTCCTGAAAGGAATCGTCTGGGATTACTATTAACAAACGGAGACGTATTATAAATAAGAAGGGAAAAGAACCATCACTCGCCTATTCAGTCCTCGGCCACTCCAGCTCTACTGCTCCAATGTGGTCCTGCAGCAGTGATGTCGCGTGCATCCATACTGCAGCCAATCGCCGCATGTAAAGGTCACTGCTGAGGCCAGTGATTGGCTGCAGTGGTCACGTAAAAACCATTCTTTGAGGCCCGGACCAGTGATTGCACTGTAATAGTCAGAGATGGAACCGGTACTGGGTAATTTTCACACATTTCTGGGCTGATAAGTCTCAGTAGACCCAACTGGGGCAAAAAGACCCAACTTCCAGATAGCGGTGACAAAGCTTGAGCTCCACCAGGTGGTCCGTCTTTTAGACCTGTCGTAGTTGCGGGGGCATGTTAGGATCTGTAGTGCCGCAGGTTGAATTATATACCCTATATAGTGCGCTGTATACGTATTTTTTTTTCCCAGCAAAGTGTGTTAATCTGAGTTTAGCATGTAGTAAACTGCCTATTAAAGGGATTGTATCAGCACATGCTATCCCTTTAAGGCTTTAGAACCTCAGTCTATAGCAGATTAAAGGGTTATTTCCCATCCTCCTAGATGGATGATGTTGTATAGAGCTTATAAAAACGAGCACTTTTGTCATTTGCAGCCTTCTTCAGATATTCACTCTTTTCTTTAGTTTACAGCTTGTTACCTAGGAGACAGGCTTTGCACTGAGTGGTTGTACCGGTTCCTTGTTCTCCTCCACATTGCTGGCTGCAGAATGAGTTAACTGAGGATCAGTCAGTGAGCTCATTCTGTTATTGGAGTCTGCAAATTTTTTTTTAAATGTAATTTTTTTTTTTTTTTTTTTAAGATCGCAGACCACATCAAATTTGAGCTGACTTTGACGTGGTCCTAAATCAGCTGAGAGGAGCTCCATGAAAGACCAGAGTTCCAAACTCCTCATTAGAAGGAGCTTACTGATGGATTCTCAGTTAACCCAATTGACTAACGAGACACAAAAAAAAGTCTAAAACGGATAATAGAAAAAAAAAAAAAAAAGTAACTAATGAAATGCGCCAAAGTTTTTAATTTTTCGCAACATGGAACCGTTCATAACCTGCTGGGAGCTGGGTGACGACATGGGGCGTCGGCTCCCTGGCAATGTAGAGGTTAACTATGGTGGTGAAAGGCTGAAGGCTGGACATCTGCTATTTATAAGCGGTTGTTGTTTTGTCCTCATTCACAGCGGAAGGGATGAGGACTTGAGACTCAACTTTTTTTCCTAAAGGAAAATTGGAGCTGTGTATAATTTTTTTTTTTTTTCCAAGATCAAAAGAACATCTGTTTCTGGTAGGGTGGAAATTCCCACCCTGCAAATTAGCCTGCACTTGTGGGGTCAGATTAATGCGAAGAAAACAACCCGCGTTCAGCTGCGCTAGGGACATCTTTTTTGGGGACTCGGAGGGGCCAACAGCTTGTGAGAAGTACGAGGAGGCAGCCCTATCCTTAGGCTGCATAGGAAGTTCTATCAAGGTTTAAATGTATCACTGATCCATAGAATGCGTGATAACTTGCTGCCCGCTGAGGGTCCGATCATCTGACCCTTGAATGTGACGCTCCGTTATCCAATGCTTGCACATCACATTGCCAGTCCCATATCCAGTGGATGGCGGTGTGATGTGCACGTGCTGTCATCTCTCCATTCATACGTGGAACTTCAGAAGCTCGTTCTCAGGTTAGCCTCCCGCCTAGCAGCGAACAGCAAGTTATTACCGTAACTTACCCTTGGATTGATGATAACGTTAAATCTATGTGCAACTGCTGCAATTATAGGGGCCATGTGGATATGACAGGAGAAAAACTTGAAGAAAAAATTAGGATACTACTTGCATCAAGGGATAGTTGGGTCCATACTATTTGACGATATCTATGGACCCCTGTGCATCCAGGCACCATATGGCGGCACTTGGTTCTGTATTAACCCACTAAAAGTGCAGCTCCCATCAGATGCAGCAACGTGCATGAGGGTGCAATGTTCTCACCTCCCGGGGGGTGCGGATGGTAGGAGATATCAAAACATCCGATATATTATTATAGATCTGAATTTCGTTATTTTTCTGATCCCCCATTTCCTTTCTTCCCCGCAGGGCGCTGGTGTTTGTGGTCCATGGGGCCGGGGAGCATTGCTGTCGATACAACGATTTGGCCCAAATCTTATCCGGCTTAAATTTCTTTGTCTTTGCCCACGACCACGGTAAGTGCCCGTCCACAATGCAGAGCGGCAGAACAAGAGTTAATACTCAGCAATTACATTTATTCTCTGAAAGAGCCAATGGGGAGCCGGTAAAATCATTTGCTGGTATTGTGAGTCCGGTCTACGTTGCTAAGTGAAATGCCATCGGTTTTACGTCTCCATGCAATTTTGTTGGCAAGATAATTATTTTTAACCTGCTGCATCTCCAACGGCGTTACTGCGGGGAATCTGATTCTTGTAATCAATTAAAATGAAAGCTCGGTCCGTCCAGGCGTTTAACCATCGCAACAAAGGAATCGCTCGCAAAATGTCGTTCCCTGATTATTTTGTTGCTACTAATATGTGGAATAATGGATAACAGACCATGTTCTTATCCCTTGCAGAAGCCATTTTCCTCTGTATAAGAATATAACTACTATAATACTGCCACTATGTACAAGAATATAACTACTATAATACTGCCCCTATATACAAGAATATAACTACTATAATACTGCCCCTATATACAAGAATATAACTACTATAATACTGCCCCTATGTACAAGAATATAACTACTATAATACTGCCCCCTATGTACAAGAATATAACTACTATAATACTGCCCCTATATACAAGAATATAACTACTATAATACTGCGCCCTATATACAAGAATATAACTACTATAATACTGCTCCCTATGTACAAGAATATAACTACTATAATACTGCCCCTATGTACAAGAATATAACTACTATAATACTGCTCCCTATGTACAAGAATATAACTACTATAATACTGCTCCCTATGTACAAGAATATAACTACTATAATACTGCCCCTATGTACAAGAATATAACTACTATTATACTGCCCCTATGTACAAGAATATAACTACTATAATACTGCCCCTATGTACAAGAATATAACTACTATAATACTGCCCCTATGTACAAGAATATAACTACTATAATACTGCCCCTATGTACAAGAATATAACTACTATAATACTGCCCCTATGTACAAGAATATAACTACTATAATACTGCCCCTATGTACAAGAATATAACTACTATAATACTGCCCCAATGCACAAGAATATAACTACTATAATACTGCCCCCTATGCACAAGAATATAACTACTATAATACTGCCCCTATATACAAGAATATAACTACTATAATACTGCCTCTATATACAAGAATATAACTACTATAATACTGCCCCTATGTACAAGAATATAACTACTATAATACTGCCCCTATGTACAAGAATATAACTACTATAATACTGCCTCTATGTACAAGAATATAACTACTATAATACTGCCCCTATGTACAAGAATATAACTACTATAATACTGCCCCTATGTATAAGAATATAACTACTATAATACTGCCCCTATGTATAAGAATATAACTACTATAATACACATTTTCTCTAGAGCAGGGAGTGATTTGACTGCTCCAGAGAAACGTTTTCTGCAGTATAATAGTGACTTAATTCCTTCCTGTCTGGATTTCTTGGGACCTTTTTTGAAGTGCCTAATTTTTTGCAGAATTGTTGGAAAACCCGTCTGCTGCTGATCTCTGCATGAATCATTCTAAACTGTTTCGTGAATTAAGTCGTCGCACTCTCGGAAGGAAAAACACCTAATATGATAATTACTTGTTGTTGCCAATTCTCTGTGCAATGTTTTTGGAACTAAATTTCAAAGACCTTAAACTTTTTTTGCTCTTAATATAGAAGTTATAGGGTATGAGAAAATAACAGCGCCACTCTTGTCAGTATGTTGTCTTTGGTATTACACCCCGGCAGCAATAAAATGATTACAAGCCATAATACTAGAACACAAAAAAAACATTGGCAGAATTTCTCGTTTTCTTTAGTCCACCCCATGAAGTTATTTTATTTTTGCGTTTTTTCAAAAACCTTATACTGTAAATTAAACGGTGACATAAATCCATTCTAATGTATAAACCGAAAAATAGCAAAGTTACAGCTTATAGAAGACTGAAAGGAAAAAGATAAATGCCAAAAAGTAAAGAAAATAAAAACGGGTGCGTCTTTAAATTTCTCGGTACGCAGTCAGTTCGGATGTGTAATAATAAACCTTTGTGGATACAAGAACTTTCCCTTTTCCCTTCGTTCTATGGTTACATTGTTGCTCCAGACTTTTATAATTACAGACCGCGCCTCTTATAATCACCAGTGTCGGCGCTGATCTGCGGGAAGAAAATAGTAGATGTGGGTGTGCGGCGTCTCGAAATGAACTGCGGACCCTTTCATGTGACTCCCTGCACCCCTGGAAGACTATGTAGACTCAGACTCGCCTTAGATGTTGATACAGGACAGGTTTTTCACTGGGTCCAAGAGTTTCCCCTTTATGGCGCATGTGACATGGGTCTGGAAGTCCTAATCTATGGAGTTGGAAAGGACCTTCGGAGTCCTCATGTCCAATCCCTGCCTTAATGCAGGAGTCACTAAACCATCTCAGACAGATGTCTGTCCAGCCTCTGTTTGAAGACTTCCATTGAAGGAGAACTCGCCACCTCTCGTTGATGAGAATGATGATCTCTCTACACTGTCACAGCCCTTCAGATATTTGTAGACAGCTAATAAGTCTCCTCTTAGCTTCTTTTTTGCAGCTAAACCTTCCCAGATCCTGTAACCGTTCCTCGTAGGACATAGTTTGCAGTCCGCTCACCATCCTGGTTGCTCTTCTCTGAACTTGCTCCGGTTTCTCGGTGTTTTGGTTGTCTTCTTCGTCTACAGACCTTGGTTTTCAGGCTGAGATTGCAGACTACCACTGAGGGGTCCTATGGTATCAGTCATCCACCGTCAGCACTGCCGCTGGACCCCAATGCAAGACTGATGGTGAGGTCATCAGACATTTTTAAAGCCTCTTATGTGGAAGAAGGGTCTTGAGAAACAGGTCCTGGGCAACGGCTTCCTCCTCACCCTCTATAGTTATGCCCCTGCGCCCACCGTTACAGAACTGTTGTATCTAGGTAAAAGTAAACCTATAAAACCCAACACCTGGGGTCCATGACGAGCGTGGCCCCAACACCCCTTGCTATAATTAAGTGAGGGCCAATAGCTAGGAGTTCATGCTGAACAGTAATGGGTCCTCCCGGGGAGGTGGACTTCAATGGCACGAATCAGCAGCACCCAGTGGGCGCCGTACTTACCCAAAATCTAGCGCTTTTTGCTATGTCCATTTATTCTTCGCTCTTTGGGGTCTTGTACATTTTATTTCCATTGATTTGATATTCGTTGCTTTGATTGTAGTTATTTTTGCACATTTTTGTTTATAAAATGTGACAATTTGTGGAAAATTCAGTGTCCTTTTTTTCTGATGCAAACAACGTCTAATCCTGGAAGTAAAGTCACAAACCCCAAGTTCTGGATGAAACGGTGGGAAAATCCGAGTTGGGCTAACAGATGGCAGAGGACTCTGCGGACCTGGTGTATTAGCAGTGACATCGGCGGAGCCAAGACGTGCGGCACAGGCAGTATCCTGCTCTGCGGGGAGCCAGATATTAATGCAGAAACCAACAACTCGCCATCCAACAAGGAGGATCCTCCGGCTGGCGCTGTCCCTTTTCTATATTTACTAAACTGACATCGCATGGCAAGGCTGCCAGGGATCCCAGGATGGCGCCAGAGGTAGACGTGCCAGCTCGCTATCATGAAGAAGAGCGTTAATATGGTCTAGCCTTGTCTCGGCCGTAACGTTTAACTCCTCATTGCCTGATGCTTATACAGTCAGTGCTTGGCTGTTTTTCAATGCATGGGTGTGAATACTTATGCAAATACACAAGAACTGCAATAGTCGTGTACAAGCTGTACCCAAGCCATGCTTATTTGTGCATCCATGGGCTGTGGCATGCACCGTACAAAAAGGGACCCCATAGAAAAAAGTGTCCCCAATAATATTGTCTGGTCTTACCACCATGGACAGAGGGATCTTCAGATTTATTACCCTTCCCTCTGCAGTGGGGAGTCATGTCCAGGTTTTCTCTACCAGGATGGAAGCGATTAGTCCTGGGCCCCCTCTCTAGAAGGTCTCTGGTGTGCCTATATGGTGCCTACGTGCCAGTCTATGGTCATACTGGTATCGAAGTTGGTGCAGGGCTCTAGATTAGAGGCATGAAGTCAGATCTGTACGGGTTTAGGGTACAGAGGAAGCACTCGTCCTTGGTGCCTCAGGGGGCCCAAAGGCCACTCTGCGACTTACAAATACCCTATAAATGAACAGCTGATGGGTGGAAGAATCTAGGACTCATTTTGTGCTTAAAGATAGTTTCTTTTTTTAAATTGGGAAAGAGTTGCTGAATTAGGCTTGGATATGGTAAATTGAATTGGGATATATTGAATTTCAGATATGAATATATTAAATTGGGGATAAATGGATGGCTCCAATAAGTTGGGGAATGGCTGAGTTGGGGAAGAATGGATGGATATGGTGAGTTGGGGAAGAATGGATGGATATGGTGAGTTAGGGCAGAATTAATGGATAATCCCACACTGTCTGTCTGCTATCTCGGCCTTCTTTTCTGCTCTCTTTCTAAAACTTAACATGGACAAAACAAAATTCATCATCTTTCCCCCATCTCACTCTACCCCTCCTCCAGACCTCTCCATCAATGACAATGGCTGCTCACTTTCCCCAGGCCCGCATGCTCGGTGCCTCGGGGTGATCCTCGACTCTGCCCTCTCTTTCAAGCCACATATCCAAGCCCTTGCCTCCTCCTGACGTCTCAAACTCAAAAATATTTCCCGGATCCGCACATTCCTCGACAAAGAAACCACAAAAATACTAGTGTATGCCCTTATCATCTCCTGCCTTGACTACTGCAACCTCCTACTCTCTGGACTCCCCTCTAGCACTCTGGCACCTCTCCAATCCATCCTACACTCTGCTGCCCGACTAATCTAACTGTCTCCCCGCTATTCCCCGGCCTCTCCCCTATGCCAAACCCTTCACTGGCTTCCTATCATCCAGAGAGTCCAGTTCAAAACCCTCACAATGACATACACAGCCATCCACAACCTGTCTTCTCCATACATCTGTGACCTCATCTCCCTGTACTTACCTACACACAACCTCCAATCCTCACAAGATCTCCTCCTCTACTCCCCTCTCCTCTCTTCTTCCCACAACCGCATCCAAGACTTCTCCCGTGCTTCCCCCATACTCTGGAACTCTCTACCCCAACACATCAGACTCTCGCCTACCATAGAAACCTTCAAAAAGAGCCTGAAGACCCACCTCTTCTTACAAGCCTACAACCTGCAGTGATCCCCAACCTACTGAACCGCCGCACAATGGATGGATATGGTGAGTTGGGGAAGAATGGATGGATATGGTGAGTTGGGGAAGAACGGATGGATATGGTGAGTTGGGGAAGAATGGAAGGATATGGTGAGTTGGGGAAGAATGGATGGATATGGTGAGTTGGGGAAGAATGGAAGGATATGGTGAGTTGAGATATGGTGAATTGGGGTGGAGAATAGTATGACAGGCATTGGATCTGAAGTATGACATTCCCATCAGCTGCCACCATTGGGCATATAAAATCTTCCCTAAGTGACAGTAGCAAATTAACTCCATATTGTCTCTACTTAAACTCTGGTTCCCAAGTAATGGGGGGGGATGCTTCCCCTCAGAGCGAGACACAAATGCCCTTCTGGAGGCTGGAAAAGCATTGTGACCACTCGATGGGAGGTATAATGGGAGGTCACCAGCCTTTACTAGGATCAGCTATACCGATTATTTCCGATTTCTCCAGCTATCCAGATCCCGGTGAAGCCTCTGAATCGCCCCTGGGGAATGTATGGCAGAGTTTCTTCCAGGGCTTTTAGATCAGGTGTCTGTCGGCCGCAGCGGTCACACCTAATGGCATCTCTATGGGCAGAAGACGAGGATCTCTGCTCTGTTTCTGTAAACAGCCGCCGTCTAATAAATGTAAAAACTACTTGTGACTGCAGCGGCAGATGGATAATAATCCATCAACAGAAGAAAAAAAGGAACATTCATAAGGGAGTATTATGGGATTAACTCTTCGCTGGCTGGCAGACACAAGTGGGGGAGTATAATCTGCTGACATTCTCTCTAAATAACAGATAATAAACCTTTTTCCTTTTTGAAGGCTTTTTTGATTATGGGTCTTTTCCTTTGATCTGCCCTTGCAATTATAATTCTTGTTTTATTAAAGGAGGATTGCCATTCAGTGTTGCTCAGGATTCAAGAGGGAATGGAGAGGTGTAAATGCGGGGAGGTTGCCAGCGATCTGCACCCATGCCATGATCCGACGTGAGCTCACACGCTGCGGATTTGTAGCGAGACCCTATAATACCGCCACTTGTGAACCGTTCTATTGCACATCGACATGTGACGCTACCCTAATCCTAGCTCATTAATTTCTCCATATACCGCACAGATCTCGTAACCAGAAGTCCTACTGGACATTCGGCAAATCATTTTGCCCGACCCTAAAACCTTTCACATGTTTCCTTTCTATATCCAAATATTTGCACGGTCCGTTCAGGCGGAGAACAGGCGGCACGTGGCCTGGTATGGTGCATACAGCATTGCCGTGTCATTTTTGGGCATTTGCCCCCTTGTAGTGATTGACAAATTACCCTAAAAGTCCCTGCACCAGCCGTGGACTGGGACTTGTAGGACGATATTCCGCCGGTGTCGCCTTTCTGCGGACTTTCTCATCCCATTCCTTCCAGGGCCCTTTACATGAATGTGGATTTATACCCATGCCTTAAACAAATCTCTTCTATCTCCCCAGTAATTGCGTCCCAGGATTTTTTCTGCAGCCCGTGGGGACCCCCTAACATGATCCGTCTCCTCGCTGTGACCCTGTGGCGGGAAAGCTTTAGCCCGGGCTGGTACTGAGCCCATCGGGGAGCTCCGAGCCGGCTGATAAAGGCTCCTTTGTTAATTAGCAGATGTTATTAAAACCCATAATGAAATGTAATCATATTAAGTCAAGTTCAAAAGTTTACACGCCGCAATGTCGCTGGATGCGAAGAGAGATTTCATTTTCTACATTGCTGCAGAAAATGGCAGTATGGTGGAGTTTTGCTTGTCAGCCCTACGGGGGTCATTTATAGGGTGGCGGGAACTTTATGGAGGGCGGGTGAGCTGTGTATGTCAGTGCAAATTGCTCCAAATGTATCAAGATGGAGAAACTTTGGTGCATTCGTCTTATATTCTCATACATGAGATTAAAAATGGCGTCTGACACCAGGGCTCATCACCAATCCACCTGCAAACCACATAGCGCACACTCGCACCGGCAGCAGCGCCAGAGAAGTGCAGACTATAAACGCAAACCCCAAATCCAGATATGTGAACAGCTCCATAGACTATAATGGGTACACGTGCTATGGGGGGGAAAACGGACGTCTGAATGAGAACTAGAGGATCAGTCCTAGCACCTGATGGCAGACAGCACAAACTTTCCAAATTCAGTCTTATTGGACCTGATATCTGGCAGAAGTAGGCCCCTGCAGGAGCTGAACTCCTCCTGTCTGATGTCATCCCATCATGGAGCACAAACCCCCGTAATCCAGGTGCACAGAACAGCTCAGCTGTAGCATCGCAGGTGCCCAGTGTGGACGTGCGCTAACCGCTGCATTGCCGCCCGGACTCCTATCAGTTATGTGCTGCATGGTGTGAACTAGTCTGTAACTATCATCTCATTACATGGAATCGGCTCTGTGATAAGATGACTGCTCCCGGCCAGATTTCTGCAGTCTAAAAATATTGCGTTGTCGGTGAGCTATGTTTTAGGAAATACCTTCAATGCCAGGATGTCTTAAGTCTCAGAGCTGCGCTCACTATTCTGCTGGTGCAGTCACTGTATATACCATACATTACATTACTGATCCTGAGTTACCTCCTGTATTATACCCCACAGCTGCACTCACTATTCTGCTGGTGCAGTCACTGTATATACCATACATTACATTACTGATCCTGAGTTACATCCTGTTTTATACCCCAGAGCTGCACTCACTATTCTGCTGGTGCAGTCACTGTGCACATACATTACATTACTGATCCGGAGTTACATCCTGTATTATACCCCAGAGCTGCACTCACTATTCTGCTGGTGCAGTCACTGTGTACATACATTACATTACTGATCCTGAGTTACATCCTGTATTATACTCCAGAGCTGCACTCACTATTCTGCTGGTGCAGTCACTGTGTACATACATTACATTACTGATCCTGAGCTACATCCTGTATTATACCCCAGAGCTGCACTCACTATTCTGCTGGTGCAGTCGCTGTGTACATACATTACTGATCCTGAGTTACCTCCTGTATTATACTCCAGAGCTGCACTCACTATTCTGCTGGTGCAGTCACTGTGTACATACATTACATTACTGATCCTGAGTTACCTCCTGTATTATACCCCAGAGCTGCACTCACTATTCTGCTGGTGCAGTCACTGTGTACATATATTACATTACTGATCCTGAGTTACCTCCTGTATTATACCCCAGAGCTGCACTCACTATTCTGCTGGTGCAGTCACTGTGTACATACATTACATTACTGATCCTGAGTTACCTCCTGTATTATACCCCAGAGCTGCACTCACTATTCTGCTGGTGCAGTCACTGTGTACATACATTACATTACTGATCCTGAGTTACATCCTGTATTATACCCCAGAGCTGCACTCACTATTCTGCTGGTGCAGTCACTGTGTACATACATTACATTACTGATCCTGAGTTACCTCCTGTATTATATCCCAGAGCTGCACTCACTATTCTGCTGGTGCAGTCACTGTGTACATACATTACATTACTGATCCTGAGTTACCTCCTGTATTATACCCCAGAGCTGCACTCACTATTCTGCTGGTGCAGTCACTGTGTACATACATTACATTACTGATCCTGAGTTACATCCTGTATTATACCCCAGAGCTGCACTCACTATTCTGCTCCTGGTGAACAAGTTCTTTACTTCTCCTATGTGCAGCAGTTTTGCCCCTTAGTTCCGCAGTGTCGGACCCCTTGGCTGTGCTGTATGTTGCTGCTGTTGGTGCAGACTGATACATTACTCACCACAGACTCGTTGCCGCAGCTCGTTAATTGAGCAGGGAGTCTTTTGTGCCTCATCAACTGTTTTATATCAAGTGGGACCATTATTCTTGCTGTTTACGCGTTAACCCTTGCCGAGCATGGCTTTCTCTGATATTGCAGACGTGCAGGATCCTACTGATAGAACATCAGATTCCCCGGCGCCAAGTTCTTCATAAACTTTTATTAGAGAGTTAACGAAAAGCCGAGCAAGGAGCTATTTTTGCAATATATGAGAGTTTTAGAGGATTATATGCCTTTAAATGTTCTAGACAAGAATTCCCTTTAATACCGTATACCCAAATACAGAATTGTTTTCTTAAAGGGAATGTCCAAGATTTGGCTACATATTCTCAAAAAAAACCTCTTCACACCTGTCCACAGGTTATGACTGATATTATAGAAAGATCACAAAGCCTAAGTCATGGAGCCGTTCTCAACAAGGTATCACCCAGCTTTTCTAGACTCCAGAACGGCAGATCTTAATATACAGTGATACCGCCCCGTGCGATCACCGCTCTCGTATTCACCTAGAAAGCTGCCGTCCCAGGAAAGGCGATGAATCTGGGAGTCAGAAAACTTTCAAAAACTTTCAAAAACTTTCATATACAAGTTTTTATGGGTCTTAACCCTTTCCTTTACCCCAAACTAAACCTCCTCTTCCTAGAATCAATTATCCCAGTTAATCACAAATGTATAATTACTTATTACAGGAGCAGCGGCAGAGTTAATGCTTGACCAGTGATTAAATGTGGACTTAGGATGAAGGGGAGTGCTTTTTATTTTTTTTATTTATTTTTTGCTTGACCCAAAAAAGAACCAGATATAAAATATACTTATGGAGTAAGATTGAAATTCTTTTTTATATTATAAGTCAGAATATTCAGATCCGCCAAATATAGCGATAAGCGGACACCACACACCATGCAGCAATCAGACTAGATTTTATTACGTATTTTGGTGTAGAAACCTGCGGAGAAATTGTCATTTTTGCACATGTGAATGTGGCTTAAGAGTCCTGCGTGGTGCATGTGCAGTTATATTGGGGGGGATCCGCCATTCGGGGGGTTACATAACTGATCTCTATGTGGCATTGCATGTTTGCCCGTTATTCTTCGTTGTCATTTCTGGCTAATTTGCAGTCTGCGCCTTGAGCGGGCGCCGCGGATTAATTAGCACATACTTATCATCTCTCGTTATAGATTTTGCAGGTGTAAGCTTTACCACTGAATATTTACAGAAGTTGTCAAAACTTTCATCAAAAACAAAATATGGGAAATGAGCGGATACTGGATTTACTTACATAAAGTTCAGCTCCTGTATCTTGTGGTGTGGCTGTAATGAGGTATTTATTATCGACCCCAAATAGGAGGCTGCTAGTGACAATGTATCACTGTGAAGCTCTCGGTATACGATTATAATGATGAGCGCTCCGATCGCTGAGCCAAATCCTCCCATAGACGTAGTTACAGAATTAGAAATCCGTCCGCCTGCAGTCACCACTAGGGGGAGCTCACTGTAAATCCTCCTATTGCTGCGCTCAGTGTGAAAATGGACTATAAAACTACAGTGCAGACTGTTCAGGAATGTCCTGTACGGGAAAGGGGACATGTGACCCTCCTGGCACCACATCCTGAATGCGGAGACTCTCCTACCCCACAGTCCTCTCTTCTGCAAACAGTGACGTTGCAGGCAAGTCAGGCGGGAAGCTGCAGAAGTGAGGAGAGGGGGCTATTTGCAGAGTCTGATCTGGGGTCCTTATTTATTTTGGGGGCCTGAGGTCTGCATTTACCTAGGGGAACTGGTCTGGGGTCTGTATTTGCTTATGTGGTCTGGACTGGAGTCTGTATTTGCTTAAGGGGCCTGGTCTGGGATTTGCATTTAGTTAAGGGGCCTGGGGGTCTGCATTTAGTTGGGGAGCCTGGTCTGGGGTCCATAATTGCTCAGGGGCCTGGTCTGGGGTCCGTATTTGCTCAGGGGGCCTGGTCTGGGGTCCATATTTGCTCAGGGGGCCTGGTCTGGGGTCTGTATTTATTTGGAAAGCCCGTACTGGGGTGTTTGGCCCCAAGACTGTATATATTACTATTTATAATACTGGTGTCTCTATGTGGAAGGGGGATATTGGGGTCCCATGGACCCCCGGGGCCTATGATCTACGGTATATGTCCTTTCCAATACTTTGCCCTTTTTTTTGTATAACTTTTCCTTTTTTCCTTCCTGTTATCTGCATCCATTTAACATTCTTGTCTGCTCTCCTAGAAGAATTGTTTTGCCCCTTCCATGCCAAGTGGATTTGGCAGGGCGGCTTCTCTCGGCGAGTCTTTCTGATGTGCAGGACACGGGCTGGCGCCTGATGAAAATAGGGCACATCCTGCAAAACAACCGGCCTTTTTATTTTCTCGCCCGTTTCCATGTGCCGCCCAATTCACTGCAGTTCACCCAGCTGTTCCCATCACTCTGATCGGCACGTCGGCCTGGCTGTGCCATTCAGCATCTGGAAAAGCTGGGTGACCATCTGTACGGCCGGACCCCTACAGGGCTGATCGCCTGAGCACTAATCCACCTGGATGGGCCAGTGTCAGCAGCTGGCATACCAGGGCCCAGGGGTCCACCCAAGCGTGGCGTTGGCAGAGGGGCATCTTGTATTGTGGGGGTTTTAAAACATTTGTCTGAAATTTTATGAATTTTTCCCTTTTTTTTTTTTTTTTTTTCTTTTCTTTCTGCTCTCATGCAGTCGGCCATGGCCAGAGCGAAGGGGACAGGATGACGGTGTCTGATTTCCAGATTTACGTCCGGGACGGCCTGCAGCACGTGGACCTTGTGAGGAAAGCCTTTCCGGACCTGCCGATGTTCATCTGCGGACACTCCATGGTGAGACCCCCAAGGGACAAGATATAGACCCCCCAGATCATGTGCACAAGCCCTGCTGCTGTGTGCGCTGCCCTAGTGCGGTCACGTCAGATCTTCATTTACTGACAGCAAGCAGAGGGTTTGAAAGCTACAAATAAAGACCCAATATAGTGCAAATTAGCAGCTATCATCCCTTTAACGGCTTGGGATGGGGGACGTGGCCGCACCTCATGTTTCCTTTCTTCTGTTGACTTTGTAATAGAGCATTAAACATTAAAGCCCCCCCCGTGCATAAATTAATTATTAATGAGCACGAGATCAGGCGTGAAACATTTCTTGGATCCTGGAGCATGAGCGCGACATAAGGCGACTGGCGGAGGTGACCCGATAATAACTGCCACATTGCCAGCGTTTCCCCATCTACTGCTTTGTGTATTTACAGCGCGCTTCCTCTTTAAATATTTATTTATCTTTATCTATTTGTTTTATTTTTTCTATATTAAATAAAAGCTTTTGCTACTTTCTTCCATTAACCCATTGGTTGTGTTCGGTCCTCCATTCTCATCTACTTTATTGCAGTGAATGGGGCTGAGCTGCAATACCGCATATGACCAGCGGAAAGAGGTGGCGCTGTTTGTTTGTTCTTTTTTTTTTTTTTAATTATTATTATTATTTATTTAAATTTATTTATTTAGAACATTACTACTTTTTACTTCTAGTTATGGGCTCTATATTTGGACAGATTTATGCCTTTTTCTTTCTATTCCAGGGTGGTGCAATTAGCATTTTAATGGCTAACGAGCGGCCGGTGGAGTTTTCTGGTGTCATCTTGATTTCCCCGTTGGTTTTACCAAATCCCGAATCTGCCACATCATTCAAGGTGAGTCCTGAGGGATCCAATGAGAGCAGCGGCCGCACCCAGTACTCCTCCTCCTCCTCCTCTATGTAGATGATGTGACAGTTCCCCTAACCACAGTACTTGGGGCTCTTAAAGGGATTGTCTCGACAATTGCCTCACTTTTACAATTTTGAACATCCCCTTTAATTTCACCATAGAAGAATAAAAATGGGGCAACTGTTAAATGAATTATTGTGATTTCCAGTTTTCGCATAGACTGAGGCTTCTTTGTTGCCGCGTGTCAAATATCTGCAGTTTCAGAAAATATTAGTATTTCCAAAAAATGTGTATTTTACTCTCTTAACAGGTGTTTGCGGCCAAAATCCTGAACCACGTCCTGCCCAACCTCTCTCTCGGCTGCATCGACCCGAACAATGTGTCCCGGAATAAGGAGGAGGTGCGTGCAGTGGGTTTTGTTACCATTATTTTTTTTGCAGGAGATAAGCGGCGCCTGCAGTTATCACCCCTGATCTCTCCACTATCATTCCTGGAGATGAGGGTCCGGAGAAGAACCAGGACTGAGCTGTCGGCGCCGTTTGCTACAGTTGTATCAGCAGCCATAATCTCCCTTATAGTTCGCTACAATGTATCCGCTCACATCATGTATCGTCTGTATCCAGACGTTTAGGATACAATTGTAGCAAACCCTCAGCTGATTTCTGTTCTCATTTCCTATTAGCAGAGAAAATGGTGAGAAATGAAAAGTCAATTAGAAAGTTTCAGAACTTTATTAAGATTGAATAGTGAAATGTTTACCTGTAGATTTCTGCATTCTCACTATATACCGTGGGCTCAGGCGTCATTATCATACAGCGGGGTCAACGCGAGACCCTGGGGCTATCGATTCCCGCCCCCCGTGGTCCTGTCTGCGAGGGGCTCCTCATCGACGAGCCTTCCGCACTTTATGGTCAGTGGTAATGGAAACTGTCAGTGAGCTGCTAATGATGGATCTCGCCGTCCTATTGTGTAACCATCTATGAGAATGAGCGCGTGTTATTATAAACGGATCCGTAATATCTGACCCCGCGGCAGAGCGGAGGACACAGGACGGACTACTCCCCCCACTGTCCTGGCATCTTGCCGTCTCTCCAGTGTCTGTTACAGCCGCTGGTATAAGGTGATGTGGCGGTAAATTATACATCCTCATCCATAGTTCACAGGCTGATGGCTCATTACGGGGGTCCGGCTCCAGGTCCCACCTCTCGGTATATACAGCACTGCTCCTATCCTCATCAGGGTCACATCAAGGGCGGCATGATGGGGATAGTAGTGCTGAGCAGATCCCAGAGACGGGGTCACTCAGGAGAGGATTAGATACACGGCTCAGCAGTCAGTATCACACAGGAGAGGATTAGATACACAGCTCAGCAGAGAGTATCACACAGGATGGGATTAGATACACGGCTCAGCAGTCAGTATCACACAGGATAGGATTAGATACACGGCTCAGCAGTCAGTATCACACAGGAGAGGATTAGATACACGGCTCAGCAGGCAGTATCACACAGGAGAGGATTAGATACACGGCTCAGCAGACAGTATCACACAGAATAGGATTAGATACACAGCTCAGCAGTCAGTATCACACAGAGGATTAGATACACGGCTCAGCAGTCAGTATCACACAGGATAGGATTAGATACACGGCTCAGCAGACAGTATCACACAGGATAGGATTAGATACACAGCTCAGCAGTCAGTATCACGCAGGATAGGATTAGATACACGGCTCAGCAGGCAGTATCACACAGGATAGAATTAGGTACACGGCTCAGCAGAGAGTATCACACAGGATGGGATTAGATACACAGCTCAGCAGTCAGTATCACACAGGAGAGGATTAGATACACGGCTCAGCAGACGGTATCACACAGGATAGGATTAGATACACAGCTCAGCAGAGAGTATCACACAGGATAGGATTAGATACACGGCTCAGCAGAGAGTATCACACAGGATGGGATTAGATACACGGCTCAGCAGTCAGTATCACACAGGAGAGGATTAGATACACGGCTCAGCAGACGGTATCACACAGGATAGGATTAGATACACGGCTCAGCAGACGGTATCACACAGGATAGGATTAGGTACACGGCTCAGCAGACGGTATCACACAGGATAGGATTAGATACACGGCTCAGCAGACGGTATCACACAGGATAGGATTAGATACACGGCTCAGCAGACGGTATCACACAGGATAGGATTAGGTACACGGCTCAGCAGATGGTATCACACAGGACAGGATTAGATACACGGCTCAGCAGACGGTATCACACAGGATAGGATTAGGTACACGGCTCAGCAGACGGTATCACGCAGGATAGGATTAGATACATGGCTCAGCAGACAATGGCGACTCTGTGGCGGTCTGCGCAATGTCCGGTCTCCTCTCTGCCTGTGCCAGTACATTGCCACCTGGTGCCCTGGCACAGACCCGGCTCTGCTGCTCCGCCCCGTCCGCCTTTGTCACGTCATCCGGCTCTACTAATCGATGTTTCTGCCTTCTGTACCGTGGATGTCATTGCTGCTGTTTCTCCCCCCAGGTGGAGTCGTACGCCACGGACCCTCTGGTTTACCACGGGGGGATGAAGGTTTCCTTTGGGGTGCAGCTGCTCAATGCCACGGCGCGGGTGGAGAAGGCGCTGCCTCATTTTAAGCTGCCTCTGTTGCTTTTCCACGGCACTGCGGACAAGCTGTGTGACATTCGGGGCTCGCGCCTCATGATGGACACCATCCCCAGCGAGGACAAAACACTAAAGGTGAAGAGCGTGAAACCCCCAGACTTTGGGGTCTTCTGAAGTAAAGGGGGTGGGGTTCATCATCCAGGGCCCTCACTATTAGTTATCACCGGGGACCCACAATGTAAGTGGCCGGTCTATAGATTTCAGCGGTGCTCAGCTACTTCTAATACTAAGGGGGTCTCTCGATTTACCAAAATAAGGTAATATTTTTTTCTTAAATAATGATGCCTTTTAAAAGAGCGGGACCCCGTTAAAGCATTTTTCCTATCTTCATAGATGCATGTTGTTGGATGGTGCTCAGAAAAACTAACACTTTTCCGATTTACTGCTTGTTAACATTTGAAACTCTTCTTGAGATACTAACACTTGAGTTTTGTTTACAGCTCGTTGCCTAGGAAACCGACCACCGCTGCTGGCTATAGCTTGTCAGTACTGTGCTAATGGTGGCCGGGATTAGGAGTTAACAGCAAGCTCCGTAGTAAGGAGCTGGAAGCACTGCGCGTGTTCTGCTGTCTAGTAGTGGTGGTCGGTCTCCTAGGCAACGAGCTGTAAACGGAAGAACAGTGTTAATATCTCAACAACGGCTGCAAATTTTAATAAGCTGCAAATTAATAAAAAAATTGCTGTGCAGTTCCTGCCCAGAATGCCTGATTCCAGCCGCAGCGTGTGCTCGTTGTCTTAAAGGGGTTTTCCAGCTGCAGTGTATCGATGACCTATCCTTAGGATCGGATTGGAGTTCTGACACCCGACAACCTCCCCCCGATCAGCTGTTACCTATCCCTGGGGCAAGGGGATGTATACGGCACCATGCGCCATCTAGTGACCGTTTGCAGAACTGCAGCTCAGCTCACATTCACTTCCATAGGAGCTGAGCTTCTGTACCATGACGGCCGCTACACAGTGTGGACTCCTGACTACGGAATAGACGTCGGTCCCCCACCAATCTGATCTTAAGGATTGGTCGTCAATATATCAGTCTGAGGGAAAACCCCTTTAAACTAATCGCTCTCCTGTGCTGATACTTTGTTACAATGTACCAACGCATGCAGATTATGTCAGCCAAGAGCCCAAGATAATTCTCTGAGCTAGACTGAATACATTGTAGCACAGAAGCCTTCGGCTGGAAAGACAAATGTTCTATTCACCGACAGCAAGCGGAGATCTTAAAAATGGTGAGAAGATAAAAACACAAGAGGAGAGAAAGATGCACATTTCTGCAGTGATTACTTATCACTAGATAGCATCATTATATGACAGTGCTGGGATGTCGCTCAGGGCTCCGGGAAAGCTGGGTGACAGTGCTTGGATGTCGGTCAGGGCTCTGGGAAAGCTGGGTGACAGTGCTGGGATGTCGGTCAGGGCTCTGGGAAAGCTGGGTGACAGTGCTGGGATGTCGGTGAGGGCTCCTGGAAAGCTGGGTGACAGTGCTGGGATGTCGGTCAGGGCTCTGGGAAAGCTGGGTGACCCTGTCCTGGTCGGATAACGTGATGTGGATTTATAAGGTCATAAACACTTGAACCATCTGTGCAATGTTGGCAACCTGAAGCGACAAGTCCTCAGCACTTTGCTAGAAGGATTCATGTCTCTCCGTGATTGAGTCCAGATGTCGGGGTCCGCACCTCAGCCAAAATCTAAGCCCTGAATCTGCACCACATTATTAACGTATCACATGTAGAGGGGGGATGACAAAGCAAGGGGGTCCTACGTCCTCGGAGACGGCCGATTCTGGTATTGACCTTGGCGACAAACACAAAGCGTTACGTTCTCCTATAATAGCCCCATAACGTCATCACAAATGGAGGAAAATATATTCATTTGCCAATGCTGCCTGCAGGTGGTGATGGAGGCATCAGAGTCGTTCAATTCTTCCTTTAGCTCGATATATCGAAAGATGAAAGATCAAAAATGGTGAATTTTTTAAAAAACATTCTTTTGTGCTACTCTGTCGGGAGATGATTATACTATGTGTCTATTAATTGGCCGCCCAGTGGTCATGATGTGAATTGCAGGGTTTTTGCTATCATGTTGTATTGATATTGTACCAGTAGGAGTTGGAGTCTTTTCGGGCAGACACTTGATTATGGAGGCTTGAGAATTCTAAATATATGTTTATTCTGCAGATCTATGATGAAGGATTTCACGCTTTGCACAAAGAACTGCCCGAGGTGACTAGCTCTGTATTCCAAGAGATCGAGAGATGGATCCTCCAGCGGTTAGAAGCTACAGGAGCTGCTCCTTCCGATGCAACTCCTGCTCCCAGTACTTAGGAATGTCCTCCAAGAATGCAGCATTCAAGTCCGTTTCCTTTGGAATAAGCCTCCAGCCAGTATGGTCTTCTTCCTGCTGACCTACCCCCTGTCCAACTACTCCTAAGACCTCCAACCTTGACACTTCCCAGCCAAGCCCAAGTATCACTCCTTCCTAATGTCCTCCAGCAGAACTTCTTGAGATGAAGGATCTCCTGGGAAACTTCCTTAATTCAAATGTAACTCTTTATAGAATTTAGAGAAAGCACAAAAAAAAAGTATCAACCTTTTCCAGGACACACGGGACATCCTGGCACGGTGCAAGAAAGGGCACACGTGACACCTTGAGGAGGTGCGGAAAGGACACCACAGATGTCTTGGCACAAAGGACATCCATGTTATCCTGGCATGGTGCTGAAAGGGAAGCCAAGACCTCCTAGCACGGTGCTGAAAGCTAAGCCAAGACGTCCTAGCACGGTGCAGAAAGGGAAGCCAAGACCTCCTAGCACGGTGCAGAAAGGGAAATCAAGACGTCCTAGCACGGTGCAGAAAGGGAAATCAAGACGTCCTAGCACGGTGCAGAAAGAAAAACCAAGGCCTCCTAGCACGGTGCAGAAAGGGAAGCCAAGACGTCCTAGCACGGTGCAGAAAGAGAAACCAAGACCTCCTAGCACGGTGCAGAAAGGGAAGCCAAGACCTCCTTGCACGGTGCAGAAAGGGAAGCCAAGACCTCCTTGCATGGTGCAGAAAGAGAAAACAAGACCTCCTAGCACGGTGCAGAAAGGGAAGCCAAGACCTCCTTGCACGGTGCAGAAAGGGAAGCCAAGACCTCCTAGCACGGTGCAGAAAGGGAAATCAAGACGTCCTAGCACGGTGCAGAAAGAAAAACCAAGGCCTCCTAGCACGGTGCAGAAAGGGAAGCCAAGACCTCCTTGCATGGTGCAGAAAGAGAAACCAAGACCTCCTTGCACGGTGCAGAAAGGGAAGCCAAGACCTCCTTGCACGGTGCATAAAGGGAAGCCAAGACCTCCTTGCACGGTGCAGAAAGGGAAGCCAAGACGTCCTAGCACGGTGCAGAAAGAGAATTCAAGACCTCCTAGCACGGTGCAGAAAGAGAAACCGACACGTCCTAGCACGGTGCAGAAAGGACACCTAAGAAGCCCCATTGTGATGCAGAAAAGGCACCTGCTACATCCCGGCCCGGTGCAGACTGGTGTTCCCAGGAGAATCGGGCATTACCATTCTCAGCAATAATTTTCCATGTCCCGTCCACTTTCCTAGAGTCGTACTGATAGATTCCTGAGGATAAGGAGTCGCTCGCTTACTGTGGACCTTCGAGAATAAAAGCCTCCTGGACTCTTCTCCACGAAGCACAAAGCAATATGTCCTGTACCGACCCCTGCCCCATATGTGAAGGACCCTCTGTAAATACCTCCTCCCTCCCGGCTCTGATTTTAATAGATTTTATTACACATAATATAATACAATATTTAATATGTTAATATATTACTGCCGGATCGGTTCCAGTAGTTTTTTAGATTATTTTATACATTATAGAAATGTGAACTTGTGGCCTTTTTGCCTGCTATTCATTGACAATATGTAATGTTTTCTCTAGCCACTCATGTCTGTGGGACGGTGTGTGTTAGGTGTTCCTGGTGGTGAAATGTCAAAAAAAAAAAAACTTCTACAGAGGAAGGAAAAACAGTTTCTGCATCCTACCCATATGTATTACACCAATACACAGATATAACAGGGCCCCATTGCAAAACTTAGTATCTCCCCCCAAGTCTGATCTAATTCCCTTGTGTCCAGCAGTGCATGGTAAATACCTTCCTGCGGCCACCACTAGGGGGAGCTCAGTGCATGTGATCTTATACAGTTACCATAGAGCTCCCTCTAGTGGTGGCATCACTAAAATGCTATGGATCCCTGTTGGAGATCGGCGTGGCGCCCCTTTATTCCCTGCAGTGGTGTCTTGCCTCCATGCCAAAATTTACAACTGTTCAAACATGTGATGGGGCCTCAATTTATGACACAACTGTCTTTTTACTTGCCACCCCTCTAAGGTATCATGACGCAAATATGACTGCTACCGCTGCACCCCTGAAATTGTCAGTTAAAGGCCCTGTCCTAATTAGGATTATAAATATTCATGATCCTATTGGGCCTCGATTCTATGTATAAACCCCTCAAGTTAATGTTCTTCATGAATGTAACCTATTTATTTTTATTCCAACTCAATGCTGATTTTTTTTTTTTTTTTCCTTTTCCGGAGCTACATATTCTATTTTTTTTCTCTTGACCAAAGTCTTAGATGATTCTTCCTACCTGTAGCCACCACTAGGGGGAGCTCAGGAGCTTGCCGCATACAGATTCATCACGAAGTTCAATGTGTAAGCAGCATGTGCTCCCCCTAGTGGTGGTCACAGGGAGGCAGAATTTTACCATCAAGCTCTGACTATGTGAAGGGAAGCTGAGCATTCAGGGCTCTGTATCGGAAAACTATCCGCACCCGCTGCTCCTTTAAGATATATTTAAACATTCCAACTATCCTCCTGTACTGCTCATGTTGTTCCAGCAAACACCGAACCCCCCTGATCTGACTTACCTGGAATATTAGGGATCTAGGTTCAGCTCCATTACTATAACGTGGCCTCATTCCCTCTATTGCCGGATTTATGCAGAACTTTTCTTTGAATGTAAATCTGCAAAACTACAATGTCTGTACGTGTGTTAGGTTAGAAGGACTACAAGTCCCAGTATTCTCTGTAAAGGAAAACATGGGAGGCCAACCTGGGACTTGTAGTGCCCTACCAAACGATGGAGCGAACACTGAACATTACAGTAGGAGACAGGGTGGATATTTCACCACCAAATGAAGGGTTAATAAACTTGTCTTAATCTTGGTCTGATCCACAAACCTGGAGATTTCTGTATCTGTTATTATTGCACTTTGTAACGAGAAAGGCACAAAATATCCGTCACTTTTTATACCTGTAACACGGAAGAAACACTGAAGTCCTGTCTGAATAAAAGCCGACTGTTAGACCCGAGCTGTGCAACGTGTCTGTATGGTGGGACTGTATGTTCTGCTATAACCTGGGTATCCTGTGTGTATATAATTATACGTGTACAGCCGGTATAACCTGGGCATCTCCTGTATATAATTATACATGTACAGCCGCTATAACCTGGGCATCTCCTGTATATAATGATATATGTACAGCCGCTATAACCTGGGCATCTCCTGTATATAATGATATATGTACAGCTGGTATAACCTGGGCATCTCCTGTATATAATTATATATGTACATCTGCTATAACCTGGGCATCTCCTGTATATACCGTAATTATATATGTGCAGCCGCTGTATATATAGTGATACTGGTGGTATAACCTGGGTATTATTTTTGCTGGCACATCGTTGGGCGCGGTGCATCACCCGTTGCCATGACCTGCCGCAGCTTCTATCGCGTTGTTTTCTGTGTCGCTATAACCTGGGCGATATTCTGCACAAGCTGTGAAATGTATTCAGTGCAGCAGATGAAATGTAAATTCTCCTCATTATCACGGATCTGCGTTCTGCAGCTGTTGTGGCTTCTTCACCCGGCGCTGTTATCGGAGTCCGCGCCCCCAGACATGACACCCCAATGTGAGGCCCCAGAAGCGGCCGGCAGCGCCCCTACCGTCCGTGGCCCGGCACATCTGTAGGGGACGTCCCTCTGCTCCCCTTATTGAGGATCCTGGACTGTAGATTAAAGGGAGTGTCCACTGAAAATGAATGTCTCCCATCTGCAGGTTCTGACCATCGGGACCTGGGCCTGCTGGCAGAATTGGGCACTTTTATCCCTGTTAGAGCGGCAGCGCGGACCCCCGACCCCGGCTTCATTAATTCCCATAGGGATGTCAAGTGTTGCGCTCGGCTTTTTCCCATAGAGAATGAATGGAGCATCAGTCGAGCAGGAGCAGTGCCCTGTTCTGCTGATTGATGGTGGTCCCCGCAGTCAGACCCCCACAATTAATAGCTTATATCCTATTTTCAGTGGCCAATGCCCTTTCATAAGAAATGGCATCTGGGTAGCAAATATGAAGACCTCTTACCGCTCCACATCCCTTTAACCAGGGGATGGTTAATGCCCAGTTGTCAGTTTCTTTATATATTTCCAGGAAGGATAACAGAGGAATAATAGAATGTACCGTTCTAATAAAACGCCTCCCAGAATTGTTAGTTCCTGGGAAATAAACTTGTCACAAAACCTCGAGAAAATGTCTCCTATTAAAGCAAACCTGGATGATTTCCAAATAGTTGCACTTAGGGCTACAATGTATCGAATTGGCTTTCTGCAGCTTGTAGTTCATCTGTCTCTTCTTCCATGTTCCTAGAAATAAAGATGAGAAAATGCATCTAAAGAGAAATAGTGAATGGAATCTGAAGGAGGGGAGAGGAGGGAGATGCAGCTGCAGATCCTCAATACCGAAGTCTAGCAACTCTTGTATTGAAAAATACTTGTTTTTTACATTGTGAGTGTAAGTGGATTCTCGGGGGAAATTTTCATAGCGGACCCCTATCTAATCCAACCTCTGGCAAACAGATTTCCCTGGTCCCCTAAATTCTGTGCACCCCAGCTTCAGTCACCCCACATCTTGTGGCACTAGGTTTGCTAAATATTGAGAAATAAAGGCTGCAACACTGTCAACCAATTAGGATTTGTCTATAACTTGTACGAAGACTTTTATGGATCATTACATCTTTAATTGTCTTAATAGAATTATCTGCGTCTCCTGTATACGGGGATTATTCGCTTTAAGCCTTTATTATGACTCCACCATTCTGGTGCCTTCGGAGGCAATGTGTGAAAGCTGCAAGAGCAAGTGACAAACCTGCAATGTTTATTTATAAGACACCTTGTGACAGAGCTGTCAGCGATCCCAAGGTCTGAGGCAGGCTGAGAAGAGGAGACAGGTGACGAGCAGAAGGATGGCATGCAACAATGTAGAGTGAAGGAACAAAATAGTCAATCCATGCCCTATCTCTGCCATGAGCAAAAATGGAAGTGCCATAAAAAAGTCACATAGCCTAAATAACATTACATTAATACTGCCTTCTATAAAACGTAATATAACTACTATAATACTGCCCCTATGTACAAGAATATCACTGCTATAATACTGTATCCTATGTACAAGAATATAACTACTATAATACTGCCCCTATGTACAAGAATATAACTACTATAATACTGCCCCTATGTACAAGAATATCACTGCTATAATACTGCCCCTATGTACAAGAATATAACTACTATAATACTGTATCCTATGTACAAGAATATAACTACTATGATACTGTCCGCTATGTACAAGAATATAACTACTATAATACTGCTCCCTATGTACAAGAATATAACTACTATAATACTTCCTGTGTACAAGAATATAACTGCTATAATACTGCCCCATGTACAAGAATATAACTACTATAATACTGCCCCCTATGTACAGGAATATAACTACTATAATACTGTCCCCTATGTACGAGAATATAACTACTATAATACTGCTCCCTATGTATGAGAATATAACTACTATAATACTGCCCCTATGTACAAGAATATAACTACTATAATACTGCCCCTATGTACAAGAATATAACTACTATAATACTGCCCCTATGTACAAGAATATAACTACTATAATACTGCCCCTATGTACAAGAATATAACTACTATAATACTGCCCCTATGTACAAGAATATAACTACTATAATACTGCTCCTATGTACAAGAATATAACTACTATAATACTGCCCCTATGTACAAGAATATAACTATTATAATACTTCCTGTGTACAAGAATATAACTGCTATAATACTGCCCCATGTACAAGAATATAACTACTATAATGCTGCCCCTATGTACAAGAATATAACTACTATAATACTGCTCCTATGTACAAGAATATAACTACTATAATACTGCCCCTATGTACAAGAATATAACTACTATAATACTGCCCCTATGTACAAGAATATAACTACTATAATACTTCCTGTGTACAAGAATATAACTGCTATAATACTGCTCCTATGTACAAGAATATAACTACTATAATGCTGCCCCTATGTACAAGAATATAACTACTATAATACTGCCCCTATGTACAAGAATATAACTACTATAATACTGTCCCCTATGTACGAGAATATAACGACTATAATACTGCCCCTATGTACAAGAATATAACTACTATAATACTGCCCCATGTACAAGAATATAACTACTATAATACTGCCCCTATGTACAAGAATATAACTACTATAATACTGCCCCATGTACAAGAATATAACTACTATAATACTGCTCCTATGTACAAGAATATAACTGCTATAATACTACCCCCTATGTACAAGAATATAACTACTATGATAGTGCTCCTATGTACAAGAATATACCTACTATAATACTTCTATGTACAAGAATATAACTACTATAATACTACCCATATGTACAAGAATATAACTACTATAATACTGCCCCCTATGTACAAGAATATAACGACTATAATACTGCCCCTATGTACAAGAATATAACTAGTATAATACTGCCCCTATGTACAAGAATATAACTACTATAATACTGCTCCTATGTACAAGAATATAACTGCTATAATACTGCCCCATGTACAAGAATATAACTACTATAATACCGCCCCTATGTACAAGATTATGTATTTTCAGGTTACCATTCATGTCCCTGTTAGGCCCGGGATTTGTGATTATACCGCCATCCGTTTGTCTCCTGGTGAAGCATTAACCCCGCTGACGGCACTGATCATATGAACCATTACGATGCATCACAACGAACTCGTTTGAAATTCATCCCCCATTTTCTTCCTGATCCCGTGCTTCGCTCTGTTCATCACTAATCATCTCGTCTTTTTTTCTGTCTCAGCGTTTTTCCCCCTTATTTCCTTTTTCCCCAGTGTGGAGCAGCACGCACTCTCCCCCCTCCTTCATTCACAATCTGCAGCTGTAACGCTCGTATTCTGCCCTGAGTGCGCCCGGGCGTTAGTAATTGGCTGACAAATGCGCACACACACCGCTGCGTTCTGGGCCTCTGCTGCGGGAGGAGTGGGCTTGGGGTTCGTTCCCTCCTTTTGTTACAGCAGGCTCCGCGCCGCGCTCTGCAGTAATAGGGGGGCCGGCGCCAGATGCCATAAAAAGCTTTTTTGCCCTAAAATTACTGTGAAACAAATTAATAATCCGAGGCCGCTACCGAACGCGGAGGGGGCATCGATTTCTCGGGTTTATTTGGAACGCGTTGTGCACTTGTCCTGCTGGTTTTGACTCATGATGAACGGTCGGGAGAAATATTTCTTCCCATTTTTCCGTAGGATGGAGAAATCTGCAGCTGTAGATTCTTATTTCTCGTCTTTTGCAGCATCTGTGCTTGTTGTCGGTGAATTGGACCATTCTTGAGTAGATCCAGATTCTGAGAACCAGCAGGGATCCAGTACTTCCTCCAAGCTGAGGGTTTGTTACATCTGATAACTCCGCACTGATACAATGTAGCAAAGCGAGGACATAAGGCTCTATGCACACATCAGTACCGTAGGAGCGTCTGCAGAACACAGAGCCGCTGTCAATCTCACAGTCATAGTTTTCTCTGTAAATTCCACTCCTGGTTTTGGCATAAAATACTGACCAAATACTGAGGTGTGAACGAGGCCTGAGATCTGCAGTGCTGATTATATTTAGGGCCCCTGATGTGTGGCTCCGACCCGCAGACAATGGCGTAACTACAGTCCGATGGGCCCGATGCAAAATGAAAACGTTCCCCATCCTTGTATGTGTGTCCCTCATCCTAGGCTCCTTCCTGGTAAATACAGTGAAGAAAACAAGTATTTGATACGCTGACGATTTTGCAAGTTTTCCCCTGTAATTTTTATCGTAGGAACACTTCGCCTGTGAAAGACAGAATCTTACAATGTGAGTTTTCTGGATTTATTTATTTTTTCTAATTATTACATGCTTATTTCATTCAATAAAATGCAAATTAATTATTTGATACAATAGAAAAACAGAACTTAATATTTGGTACAGAAACCTTTGTTTGATTACGGAGGTCAGATGTTTCCTGCAGTTCTTGACCAGGTTTGCACACACTGCAGCAGGGATATTGGCCCCCTCCTCCATACAGATCTTCTCCAGATCTTTCAATTTTTGGGGCTGTCGCCGGGCAACATTGAGTTTCAGCTTCCTCCAAAGAATTCCTATTGGGTTCAGGGCTGGAGACTGGCTAGGCCACTCCTGGACCTTGAAATGCTTCGTACAGAGCTACTCCTTAGTTCCCCCGGCTGTCTTTTTCAGGTCATTGTCCTGCTGGAAGACCCAGCCACGGCCCATCTTCAATGCTCTTAATGAGGGAAGGAGGTTGTTGGCCAAAGTCTCGCTATACATGACCTCATCCATCCTCGCTTCAATACGGAGCAGTTGTCCTGTCCCCTTTGCTAAAAACCACCCCCTAAGTATGATGTATCCCCCACCATGCTTCACGGTTGGGACGGTGTTCCTGGGGTTGAACTCATCGTTCTTCTTTCTCCAAACACGGCGACTGGAATTGATACAAAAAAGTTCTATTTTGGCCTCACATGACCACATGACCTTCTCCCGTGCCTCCACTGGATCATCCAGATGATCATTGGGGAACGTCAAACTATCTGGACATGTGCTGGCGTGATCAGGGGGATCTGCAGGATTTTAATCCATGGCGGTGTAGTGTGTTACTAATGGGAATGTTTGAGACAGTGGTCCCAGCTCTCTTCAGGTCATTGACCAGGTCCTCCCGTGTGGTTCTGGGCCGGTTCCTGACCTTTCTTAGAATCATCCTTACCCCACGAGGTGAGATCTCGCATGGAGCCCCAGACCGAGGAAGATTGACAGTTATCTTGTGTTTCTTCCATTTTCTAATAATTGTGCCAACAGTTGTTGCCTTCTCCCCAGGCTGCTTACCTATTGTCCTGCAGCCCATTCCAGCCTTGTGCAGGTCTACAATTTTGTCCCTGGTGTCCTTTGCTAGCTCTTTGGTCTTGGCCATGGTGGAGAGGTTGGGGTGTGATTGATTATGTGGACAGGTGTCTTTTATACAGGTAACGAGTTCAGACAGGTGCAATTAACGCAGGTAATGAGTGCAGAGGAGGAGGCTTCTTAAAGTGAACCTGTCAGCAGGATTTAGCACTATAAACTAAAGGCATGGCTATAATGGCGCTGTGATGCTGATTACTCTGATACCTCATGTGAAGGGATCCGCTCAGTGGCTGCTGAATATTCACCTTGTAAAGTTTTCAGGAAGTGACATCTTCTGTGCGTTGGGGTGGGATCTGGAGGCGGGGTCTTCCTCTGGTTCTCTGCCCCCCCCGCCTCCTCTGTTTCTTGTGCAGGTGAGCCGGCGTCTGGTGTGAAGGACAATAAAATGGCGCATGCTCAGATCGAGATTTGAGCTCTAAACTGAGATAAATGGCGCCACTCAGACTATTGCTACTTTATCAGGGGCACTATTACATTATAAGGGGATGCTTGGTCCATTCTTATTTTTAAGGGGGCATGCGCAAAAATATTACTTTCTAAAGGGGCACAAAAGCTTTATAACTTCGGCGCCATTATTACTTTTTAAAGAGGTACTCGATACATTATTATTTTACGAGGCACATTTAAGGGCGTTACTTCTTGGTAAGGGGGCACCAGACCCCTCAGAGCCGCCATCAAAGTGCAGACCCCCCAGAATTCATGAATTCATCATGGGAACTGGATGCACCACCATTTCTTTTTTTTTTTTTTTTTTTACTTGCCTCATTGTTAAAATATTAAATATATTGTCAAAAAAAAAAAAGATTCATAAGATGGAACAGATAGCATTTAGGTTTTAGGGCTTGGTACAAACCAGTTCAGGGCATTATTGCCCATAACAATAAAAAAAAACAAAAAAAAACAGAATTTTATCATCTGGGAACAGAAAGGTGTGAAAGATAAAATATGCTATATATACCGAAATGTTCAGAAAATATTGATGTCATCATTTATACTAATCACATGATCTATGACAACATAAGAGAGAACACAACAGAACTACTATAGTAATAACACAAGTGAGCCAGGCATCAGTGTGCCACCTAGTGTACAGAATAGGGTACTGCAGCTGATTTGTCCTATTGGATGGATGGATGGATGGATGGATGGATAGATGATACAGAGATATATAATAGAGTACTGAGGATTTGTTTTGGGCAAATATGGAAAAAAAGCTGCAAAGTGTTAAGCTTTCATACATAGAAGTGTTACTGGTTTTATCAAATAACAAAACCTAAAGTGAATAAAGAAAAGAGAAATGTAAATACCATCAGTATCTGGTGACAACCCATCACCTCCATCATCAGTATCTGGTGGCCGTCCGTCTCCTCCATCATTAATATCTGGTGACCGTCCGTCTCCTCCATCGTCAGTATCTGGTGACTGCCCGTCACCTCCATCATCAGTATCTGGTGAGTGCCCGTCACCTCCATCATCAGTATCTGGTGACCGTCCATCTCCTCCATCATCAGTATCTGGTGACAACCCATCACCTCCATCATCAGTATCTTGTGACTGCCCGTCACCTCCATCATCAGTATCTTGTGACCGTCAGGTTCAGACTGGGGTGTCTGGGGTCCACAGAAGGAATTGACACTATGGGCCCACCCTACAGCTACATGCAAATACCTGTTAGCCGTTATCCCCGTTATAGTGGAGCATCGACTGTAAAACACAGGCGGCTCCTGCACATCTCCTGTGCTCCACCATAACTGCGATGCAAACTACCGTAATTGTACATTAAAATAGTTCTTTGGTTAAAAGTAGTGATGAGCGAATATACTCGTTACTCGAGATTTCTCGAGCACGCTCCGGGGTCCTCCGAGTATTTGTTAGTGCTCGGAGATTTAGTTTTCCTCACCGCAGCTGAATGATTTACATCTGATAGACAGCTTGATTACATGTGGGGATTCCCTAGTAACCAGGCAACCCCCACAACAGATGTAAAGCATTCAGCTGCGGCGATGAAAACAATCTCCGAGCACTAAAAAATACTCGGAGGACCCCCGAGCTTGCTCGGGAAATCTCGAGTAACGAGTATATTCACTCATTACTAGTTAAAAGCAGTTTTAATAATACAACATACAAGAGATAAATACCGCCACACCATGATTGGACCACATATTACCACCACATTTTGACTGAATACTACACTACTGATCATTAATAAAAAAAAACACAATACTAATAACGCTGTTATTACCACCAGTGGCATTATACACAGGAGCACTGTCAATGGTGTATACTGTACAGGTAATGCAGTGATCACCAGTGACATTATACACAGGAGCTCTGTATATAGTGTCAGTGTACAGGTAATACAGTGATCACCGGTGATATTATACACAGGAGCTCTGTATATAGTGTCAGTCTGCAGGTAATACAGTGATCACCGGTGATATTATACACAGGAGCTCTGTATATAGTGTCAGTGTACAGGTAATACAGTGATCACCAGTGATATTATACACAGGAGCTCTGTATATAGTGTCAGTGTACAGGTAATACAGGGATCACCAGTGATATTATACACAGGAGCTCTGTATATAGTGTCAGTGTACAGGTAATACAGTGATCACCGGTGATATTATACACAGGAGCTCTGTATATAGTGTCAGTCTGCAGGTAATACAGTGATCACCGGTGATATTATACACAGGAGCTCTGTATATAGTGTCAGTCTGCAGGTAATACAGTGATCACCAGTGATATTATACACAGGAGCTCTGTATATAGTGTCAGTGTACAGGTAATACAGTGATCACCGGTGACATTATACACAGGAGCTCTGTATATAGTGTCAGTGTACAGGTAATACAGTGATCACCAGTGATATTAAACACAGGAGCTCTGTATATAGTGTCAGTGTACAGGTAATACAGTGCTCACCAGTGACATTATACACAGGAGCTCTGTATATAGTGTCAGTGTACAGGTAATACAGTGATCACCGGTGACATTATACACAGGAGCTCTGTATATAGTGTCAGTGTACAGGTAATACAGTGATCACCGGTGACATTATACACAGGAGCTCTGTATATAGTGTCAGTGTACAGGTAATACAGTGATCACCGGTGACATTATACACAGGAGCTCTGTATATAGTGTCAGTGTACAGGTAATACAGTGATCTCCAGTGTCATTATACACAGGAGCTCTGTACATAGTGTACAGGTAATACAATGATCACCAGTGACTCCTGTGGGCTTGATAACATAATTTGTAGGAGCTCTCGTCATCAACAGCCCCTGCAAACCTTGTGCACATGTGCCGCACATTTCGACAGCAGCACTGCACCTCTGCAGCCAGGTATAGGCTTCCCAGCTTCAGAGGCGCACTGCTCATAACCATAAGCCATCTTCTGAATTTCAGACATGTGCAGTGCGCCTCTGAACCTTGTGATAACACATAAAGAGGTCTGACTAGTCAGGGGCAACTAACGCCCCATTGACTAGTCAAAGCGTTCATTAGCATAGGAAACAGGAACAATATAAATGCTCCTTTTAAACCTAATTTTCACAGACAAGCGTTATACAGGGATGATTAGGCAGGGAATTCACTCATAAATAAGTAAATGTTGCTCAGTTGGAGGGAATGATGCTGGGGCCAGACCAAGTGAGCTAGGGGGCACAGCCGGGGTCAAGGTACCTAGGGAGCACCATCAGGGCCAAGGGACAGAGTGGCCTTATATCCGTCCCTTGGCCCTGTCTGTGCCTCCTAGGCAATACATGTCAGTCCTGTGTACTGGCTCTGAACTAATCTAAACTGATAGAAACCTGAAGGCTGTCATAAAGAACAGAATTCTGAGTGCAGCTCTGAAGTATAACACCGCCGGAAACACTACAGTAGGACACGATTCCATCTGTACTCCGTTCTCTGACCTTGTAATGTCACATCAGTGGCGGCCATAATAAAGTGATAATTTATACGTCTGATATTCTTCTCCTCCAGGAATAACTGAAGGTGAATTTCTCCATCCGATACAAGGATGACGATCTCTCACACACACTGAGATGGGAGACATCGGATCATTGTAGAACGGTTTGGCGGTAAAAAAGCGACCAGTAAAAACAAGAAAAAAAAAAGACTTTTCCTGCATAATTATTTCATCCCTGCCCGAGACAACAAAAAAATAATAATTTATTTTCCAGAGATGTCAAACAGCGACACAGGCCTGAGCGCCGCACAGAAGAACCGCAGGGAACCTCCGAGCCTTTATAAATAGCCGGCCTCGCTCTGCTCGCTAATTAGACGCCAGACCGGTCACAAAACCCCACAGCAGAGGTGGCGGCAGAATTGTAAGAATTATTTTTTTTGTTTCTAAACATTTACATGCAAGATTTAATGAAGACGTTGCGCTGACTGCATCTCCCTGGAATGGCAGCGACGAGGCCGCGCGGCCTCCGGGCATTGTAAGTAGAAGCGGAGAATCGGTTACCTTAGTCATTTCCTAAGGAATTAATAACACAAGGTTAGAACTGCGCAAGAAGACTGGAGGAGGTGTACTGCTAATAATGGCCATGGGGTCCATCACTTAACTCTACAGGTGCCAATGTGACTGCTAAAACCATGCCCGACCCCATCATATAATATGATGAAGCCTATGAAAGTCAATACTGGATCATTGTACTGCCCAAATAAAGAAACCCTCAAGAGCTGCACTCACTATTCTGCTGGTGCAGTCACTGTGTATATACATTACTGATCCTGAGTTACATCCCGTATTATACCCCAGAGCTGCACTCACTATTCTGCTGGTGCAGTCACTGTGTACATACATTACATTACTGATCCTGAGTTACATCCCGTATTATACCCCAGAGCTGCACTCACTATTCTGCTGGTGCAGTCACTGTGTACATACATTACTGATCCTGAGTTACATCCTGTACTATACTCCAGAGCTGCACTCACTATTCTGCTGGTGCAGTCACTGTGTACATACATTACTGATCCTGAGTTACCTCCTGTATTATACTCCAGAGCTGCACTCACTATTCTGCTGGTGCTGTCACTGGGTACATACACTGCTCAAAAAATAAAGGGAACACTTAAACAACAGAATCTAACTCCAACTAAATCAAACTTCTGTGAAATCAAACTGTCCACTTAGGAACCAACACTGATTGACAACCAGTCTCACATGCTGTTGTGCAAATGGAATAGACAACAGATGGAAATTATTGGCAATTATCAAGACACCCTCAATAAAGGAGTGGTTCTACAGGTAGGGATCACAGACCACATCTCAGTACCAAAGCTTTCTGGCTGATGTTTTGGTCACTTTTGAATGTTGGTTGTGCTTTCACACTCGTGGTAGCATGAGACGGACTCTACAACCCACACAAGTGGCTCAGGGAGTGCAGCTCATCCAGGATGGCACATCAATGTGAGCTGTGGCAAAATGGTTTGCTTTATCTATCAGTATAGCGTCCAGAGGCGCTACCAGGAGACAGGCCAGTACACCAGGAGACGTGGAGGGGGCTGTAGGAGAGCAACAACCCAGCAGCAGGACCGCTACCTCAGCATTTGTGCAAGGAGGAACAGGAGCACTGCCGAGGCCCTGCAAAATGACCTCCAGCAGGCAACAAATGTGCATGTGTCTGCACAAACGGTGAGAACCCGCCTCCATTGAGGATGGTCTGAGGACCCGACATCCACAGATGGGGGTTGTGCTCACAGCCCAACACCGTGCAGGACGCTTGGCATTTGCCACAGAACACAAGGATTGGCAAATTCACCACTGGCGCCCTGTGCTCTTCACAGATGAAAGCAGGTTCACACTGAGCACATGTGACAGACGTGACAGAGTCTGGAGACGCCGTGGAGAGCGATCTGCTGCCTGTAACATCCTTCAGCATGACTGGTTTGGCAGTGGGTCAGTAATGGTGTGGGGTGGCATTTCTTTGGAGGGCCGCACAGCCCTCCATATGCTCGCCAGAGGTAGCCTGACTGCCATTAGGTACCGAGATGAGATCCTCAGTCCCCTTGTGAGACCATATGCTGGTGCGGTTGGCCCTGGGTTCCTCCTAATGCAGGATAATGCCAGACCTCATGTGACTGGAGTGTGTCAGCAGTTCCTGCAAGATGAAGGCATTGAAGCTATGGACTGGCCCGCCCGTTCCCCAGACCTGAATCCGATTGAGCACATCTGGGACATCATGTCTCGCTCCATCCACCAACGTCACATTGTACCACAGACTGTCCAGGGGTTGGAGGATGCTTTAGTCCAGGTCTGGGAGGAGATCCCTCAGGAGACCATCCGCCGCCTCATCAGGAGCATGCCCAGGCGTTGTAGGGAGGTCATACAGGCACGTGGAGGACACACACACTACTGAGCATCATTTCCTTGTCTTGAGGCATTTCCACTGAAGTTGGATCAGCCTGTAACTTCATTTTCCACTTTGATTTTGAGCATCATTCCAGATCCAGACCTCCGTGGGATATTAGTTGTGATTTACGTTGATCATTTTTAGGTTTTAGGCTATGTGCCCACGTTGCGCTTTTAAGCGTTTTTGCAGCGGTTTTCCGCTGCGGAAATGCTTACATAAAGCATCCCATTATTTTTAATGGCATTCCACAATTGTTGTGCCCATGCTGCATTTTTTTTCCACAGTGGAAAAGCATTGTGGAAAAAAATGCAGCATGTTCATTAATTTTGCGGAAAATCAGCGATTTTGCCGCTATAGAATTGTATTTGGACAAAAAGAAAAAAAAACGCATGAAATCCGCTAAAATAACGCAAGCTGATTTCCTGCCAAGGGAGTCCAGTTTTGATGCAGAAAATTCTGCAATGTGGGCACATAGCCAATACTAATGCTGAGTTACATCCTGTATTATACTCCAGAGCTGCACTCACTATTCTGCTGGTGCAGTCACTGTGTACACACATTACATTACTGATCCTGAGTTACATCCTGTATTATACTCCAGAGCTGCACTCACTATTCTGCTGGTGCAGTCACTGTGTACACACATTACATTACTGATCCTGAGTTACATCCTGTATTATACTCCAGAGCTGCACTCACTATTCTGCTGGTGCAGTCACTGTGTACACACATTACATTACTGATCCTGAGTTACATCCTGTATTATACTCCAGAGCTGCACTCACTATTCTGCTGGTGCAGTCACTGTGTACATACATTACATTACTGATCCTGAGTTACATCCTGTATTATACCCCAGAGCTGCACTCACTATTCTGCTGGTGCAGTCACTGTGTACATACATTACATTACTGATCCTGAGTTACATCCTGTATTATACTACAGAGCTGCGCTCACTATTCTGCTGGTGTAGTCACTGTGTACATACATTACATTACTGATCCTGAGTAACATCCTGTATTATACCCCAGAGCTGCACTCACTATTCTGCTGGTGCAGTCACTGTGTACATACATTACATTACTGATCCTGAGTTACATCCTGTATTATACCCCAGGGCTGCACTCACTATTCTGCTGGTGCAGTCACTGTGTACATACATTACTGATCCTGAGTTACATCCTGTATTATACCCCAGGGCTGCACTCACTATTCTGCTGGTGCAATCACTGTGTACATACATTACATTACTGATCCTGAGTTACATCCTGTATTATACCCCAGAGCTGCACTCACTATTCTGCTGGTGCAGTCACTGTGTACATACATTACTGATCCTGAGTTACATCCTGTATTATACCCCAGAGCTGCACTCACTATTCTGCTGGTGCAATCACTGTGTACATACATTACATTACTGATCCTGAGTTACATCCTGTATTATACCCCAGAGCTGCAGTCACTATTCTGCTGGTGCAGTCACTGTGTACATACATTACATTACTGATCCTGAGTTACATCCTGTATTATACTCCAGAGCTGCACTCACTATTCTGCTGGTGCAGTCACTGTGTACATACATTACATTACTGATCCTGAGTTACATCCTGTATTATACTCCAGAGCTGCACTCACTATTCTGCTGGTGCAGTCACTGTGTACATACATTACATTACTGATCCTGAGTTACATCCTGTATTATACTCCAGAGCTGCACTCACTATTCTGCTGGTGCAGTCACTGTGTACATACATTACATTACTGATCCTGAGTTACATCCTGTATTATACAACAGAGCTGCAGTCACTATTCTGCTGGTGCAGTCACTGTGTGCATACATTACATTACTGATCCTGAGTTACATCCTGTATTATACTCCAGAGCTGCACTCACTATTCTGCTGGTGCAGTCACTGTGTACATTACATTACTGATCCTGAGTTACATCCTGTATTATACCCCAGAGCTGCAGTCACTATTCTGCTGGTGCAGTCACTGTGTACATACATTACATTACTGATCCCAAGTTATATCCTGTAAGTGCAGCTCTGAAATATAATGTATGTACACAGTGACTGCACCAGCAGAATCGTGAGTTCAGCTCTGGAGTGCTGCATTATATATATAGCCGTGCCAGTGATTATTATTGAAGACTCTTCATCGTTATTATTGGTGGGAACACAAGATACTTTATTCGGAGGTCTACGGCTAAATACTCTGCTTCACAGTCGCCTCCACCGAATCGTATCACATGCAATGTAATCAACAAAATAAAGATACAAAAGAAGACGCAGTTCACACAGTGACGGCCATTGGTAAATGCAATAAATAGATCCCCAAAAGCGGTTAGTGCTTCTGCCGACCCAGCGGAGTCTGAATAAGAGGTATGGGAGCCTCTTAAAGGGGTATTTCACTCTTAGCAAAATTAATAAAAGATAAACTGGGAAACTAGAACTTTTCATTTTATCAATTCTTCAAGATCTCTGCTTGCTGTCACTGCACAGAAACCTTTGGATTTTCCCTTCCTGCGAGCTGAATTCAGTCTTCGGATAGATGCAGGATTTGTCACGGTTGCAGTACCGTTATCAGGGTGGAGCCTTGGAACGAGCCGTGCGCCTACAAGGTCAAAATGTCGTCTGCGAAAGTATCTACTGAATGACAGCAAGCAGAGATATTGAACCAGTGAGAAACTTACACAGAAAACGGTAGATCTTTTCATTCTAAAGAGGGAAACAAAAACAACAACTTTATTTGCAGAACTGGAGTACCCCTTTAAACATTTAAAGGGTTTGTTCATTAATGCATTTCTTGCCAGGTATCAGATCTCCCAGGATACATGACATGTAGGTGCAGGCAGTATGTGAATAGGAGGAATTGTACCGTCTACCAGAATGAATACATGGGAACGGCAAGAAGGCAGGACAACTACAGCGCGGCGCACAGCAGCGCAGCACAGCACAGAGCAGCGCGGCACACAGCAGCGCGGCACAGCACACAGCGCGGCACACAGCAGCGCGGCACAGCACACAGCGCGGCACACAGCAGCACGGCACAGCACAGAGCAGCGCAGCACACAGCAGCGCAGCACACAGCAGCACGGCACACAGCAGCGCGGCACAGCACACAGCGCGGCACAGCACACCGCAATCCTCCCCGCGCTCAGCACTCCAGCCCCAGACAGCCCAGCAGCCGCTCCAAGGCCTCCAGCCGCTGGTTGGCCTCCGCGATGGCGCTGTAGGTCTGCACGTTGCTAGTGATGTGGAAGCGTATATCATCAATCAGCGGGATGGAGTCCGTCTCCTGCCGCTCCTCTACCGCCGCCGCGTCTTCTCGTACTGCAGAGGCAAACTCCTCCGAATCCACCAACTGGGGGAGCAAAATGGGGAGAGGACACGTTACGGGAAACGCAGCCGAGAAGAAAAGTTCTGAAAAAGTTTAACAACTTCATGAAATGCGCTGAATCCTCGCCGCTCATAGAATTTCTGTAGCCAAAAAATATATATATTTCAATTCAACGATGGCAAAACCCAGTCCTACGGGAACGCAGCAGAATCGCCAAATAAAGTCGTTTTACGACTGTCAAATATCTGCCGTTTTCCGAGTTCTTGGCGTTTTTAGGATTTCACCTTTCTGTCGTTAAATTGCAAGGAGCCAAAAATATTTCAATTTACTGTCAGAAAGGAGAAATCCTAACAACGGGGAGAACTCGAAAAAACGGCAGAGATTCGAAAGCTGCAGAAGATTCTGTAAAACTCGACTCTTCCTGGGATTTCAAACCCACCCAGACAGACAAGACGCAGAGCTGAGGGTTTGCTACAATTAGACAGGCATTTCCCTGCACTGATACATTGTAGCAAACTTTCAGAACAATCAGATTTGCGCTGCTGAGGCATTTCGCTCAGAGAGGATTTTCTAGACCAGATACAATTGCAACAAATCTTCAGCTGAGAGAAGAACAGTTTTTTTTACCTCTATATCCAAACATGAATGTTTCCATTCAAAGACATGGAGCAGAGATGTTGACAATCAGAAGGCACATTGATACAATGTATCCGTGTATAACTACGTTCTACAAGTTTGCATTTAGAGGTGAAACTCTCATCCCGTGTGCTGCCTGCTGAGCTGAAGGTTTGGCACAGTGTATCAGCCTGGGCAGAACTTGAAGAACCCCAAGGTTTGATAAGCTTCCGGGGTCTCGTCTGCGGTGGTGACAGTTCGCTCCAATGTGTCGGGCAGGCTCTGTACCTTCTCGATAATTCTGGCCATGTACTCCGTGCACTGATCCTCCAGCCGCGTCAGCTGGAAAAGCTTCGCCGTCTTCCAAATCACCATCACGTTGTCCTCGTCCAGAATCTGCGCCAAGATCTTGCCGCAAAGTCGCTTCAGCCCCGGGAGCAGATACATGTCGGCGACACAGAGCACCTCGTGAGCGTTCTCGGGGGACAGCTGCGGAGACCCCAGAACACACGGGGGTCAGAACGGACGGTCACCGCGACAAACAATAGGTCATTCTCAGGAGAAGGCTTGGGAATTGGTCTGCGGGAAGTGGCCAGACCCTCCCTTAAAGGGGATTTCTCACGCTGGACCAACCATCTGGGGAGGGGAGATTCCCAAAAAAGTTTAACCCCCACCAAAAAAAGTTTAGGAATTCTTAAAATAGGATTTAATATTTGCATCTTTTTATTCCATTTATCAGTCTGCGGCGACTTTACATCTTCTCTATCCATAGGATAGGGGATAACTTGCTGATAGCGGTTGGTCCCCCAGCTGAGACTCTCCCAATAATTTGGGCTCGGAACTTTAAGAACTTGGTTGTGCGCCCCCATCCTGAGTGGGACATAGGTGCACATGCTCGGGATCCACTCCCTTCATTGCTGGATATAACAAAGCGCTGTAGTCGGCAGTCCTATAGAGAACGAACACAGCGGAGGCCGATCTGCACCTCTGCTCCACTCCGGATGGGGCTGCAGAGTTCTCATGATAGCCTTCAGACACCCAGCAATAACATGGTTTTTTTGTTCTTTTTTTATTTTTGGAGGGGGGGGGGGGGGGGCGAGTAACCCTTTAATTCCACTTTCAAACTCCAACCCGGATTGTCCATAGTGTTCTGCTGCCACCTGCTGGTAGAAAATGGGATGTGACATCATATTGATGTTTTCAGGGACCCAAGTGAATGCTCATAATAGCCAAAAATGCTGAAAACAACAATGTAAGAGCCGTACAATGCGAGCCCATGTATAAACAGGATGTAAGGTGGGCAAACATGTAATTATTTATATTATTTACATAAATAGGATGTGCATTATCAGCACATTTCTTAATAATAAATGACCCTTGGGTTCCCTTTCAACATATGTAATAGAAATATAGATTTATTTATATATTTTTGTATTTACTTATTTATTTTTTTAAGTCAAAATGATATATTTTGGATAAACAGAAGGAGAAATACCCCCCCCCCATCACCATACCTGTACAAGGGCTTAATGTTTGCAGTTTTGAATGCACCATAATGAAAAACGAAAAAAAAAAATGTAAAATTCCAAATTGTGGTAAAAATGTATAATATAAAATGTATTATTATTGGGTTTTTTTCAGCATTTTTTGGGGGGGATAGTGCAGAAGTCCCCCCCCCCCCCCTTCCTTTCATTTCACCATTTACTATATGGTTTAAATAAATAAAAATGTTTTAAAATTAAGTAAAAGATACAAGACAATGCGAAGCTGTAAAGTACTGAACAAATGTGAGAACACCTCAGGTTCAGCCCGGGAACCAGAGTAAATAATATTAAGGAGCTGGATTAATTCACTATTACAGTTAAACTGGCCTTGTTGACCCTACCAACCAATCACAGCGCAGCTTTCATTTCAATTCGGCTCTTGGAAAAATGAAAACTGCGCTGTGATTGGTTGCTAGGGAAGGATTTACTGCTAGAGAGGTTTCAGTTGTAAGGCCGGTGTTGTGTCACCTACAGTGAGAAAAATAAGTATTTGATACGCTGCCGATTTTGGTACACTTCATCTCTGACCGGCAGAATCTAAAAATAAAAAAACAGAAAATCACATTGCAGGATTTTTACATAACTAATTTGCATTTTATTGCATGAATTAATTATTTGATCACCGACCAACCAGCAAGGATTCTGCTCTCACAGACCTGTTAGTTTTTCTGTAAGAAGCCTCCTGCTCTGCGCTCATTACCTGTAATAATTGCACCTGTTTGACCTCGTTACCTGTATAAAAGACACCTGTCCACACTCTCACTCACACTCCAACCTCTCCACCATGGCCAAGACCAAAGAGCTGTCTAAGGACACCAGGGATAAAACTGTAGACCTGCACAAGGCTGGGATGGGCTACAGGACAATAGTCAAGCAGCTTGGTAAGAAGACAACAAGATGACTGTCAATCTTCCTTGGTCTGGGGCTCCATGCAGGTTCTCGCCTCGTGGGCTGATTCTGAGGAACGTCAGGAATCAGCCCAGAACTATATGGGAAGACCTGGTCAATGACCTGAAGAGAGCTGAGACCACAGTCTCAAACATTACCGCTAGTAACACTACACCATCATGGATTAAATTCCTGCAGGACACACAAGGTCCTCCTGCTCACCCAGCACATGTCCAGGCAGTCTGAAGTTCACCAATGACCATCTGGATGACCCACAGGAGGCACGGGAGAAGGTCATGTGGTCAGATGAGGCCAAAATAGAACTTTTTGGTATCAACTCCAGTCGCCGTGTTTGGAGGAAGAAGAAGGATGAGTACAACCCCAAGAACACCATCCCAACCATGAAGCATGGTGGGGGAAACATCATACTTTTGGGGATGCTTTCTGTAAAGGGGACAGGACAACTGCACCGTATTGAAGGGAGGATGGATGGGGTCATGTATTGCCTCCTTCCCTCATTAAGAGCATTGAAGATGGGTCGTGGCTGGGTCTTCCATCTTGACAATGCCCGGAAACACACAGGCAGGGGAACTGAACCCAATAGGAAATCTTTGGAGAGAACTGAAACTCAATGTTGCCCAGCGACAGCCCCGAAACCTGAAAGATCTGGAGAAGATCTGTATGGAGGAGGGGGCCAATATCCCTGCTGCAGTGTGTGCAAACCTGGTCAAGAACCACAGGAAACGTCTGACATCTGTAACTGCAAACAAAGGTTTCTGCACCAAATATTAAGTTCTGTTTGTCTATTGTATCAAATACTTATTTCATGCAAATTAATTATGTAACAATCCTACAATGCGATTTTCTGTTTTTTTATTCTTAGATTCCGTCTCTTACAGGTGAAGTGCACCTACGATAATAATTACAGACCTCTCCATTCTTTGTAGATGGGAAAACTGCAAAATCAGCAGTATGGTACCGTATAGCAACCTATTAAGGCGCAGCTTTCATTTACCAGCACTGTTGAAGAAATTAAAGCTGAGCTGCAATTGGTTGCACAGGACAAGAAAGTAAAAGTTTTGATAAATGAGGCCATAGTGGTATAATAAAAAAACAACCCATAGTGACCAATGAGATAGCAGTTTTCATTTCTTATACAAGTCTGAAAAAATGAACGCTGAGCTCTGATTGGCTGGTATGAAGGCCGTTTCGCTAGTCCTCCCCACACACCGGTCCCCAGCGCGGGGTCTCACCTCGGTGTCGTCGCTGTATATGTAGTACAGGAGCCGGGTGAACGTCTCCTCGCTGATGTTGTGCAGGGTGATGACCGGGATGCTCGGCTGTGTCTGCAGCTCATGGCTCTCGCAGAAGTGATCCTGCAGCAGAGCCTTAAAATAGTCGCTCCGACCACAGAAAAAAGACTGGAATGGGAGAGGGGAAAGGGTTAACTTCTGGGCAATATGGCGGGTGCATACTGTACATAACAGAGTGGATTCCTGCACCTTTAATAAAAGGGAACAACACTAGAAAACTAAATTAAAGGGGTTGTCTGGGATCTAGATATTGATGACCTACATCAGATTGGCGGGGGTCAGATATCGGGCTGTAAACAAGAGGCCGGATATAAGCAGTGACCGGAGTGGAATCAGCAGCACCATACACTGTGCCGTAGCCGTTCTGGGTACTGCAGCTCCGCCGCTATTGATGTGATGTAAATGTGATCTGAGATGCAGTACTAGAGAATGACCACCGCATGGCGCTGCGTTGTTTCTGCTCCGTTCACATGTGGCCGGCACCAGAGCAGCAAACAACTGATTGTGGGGGCGCCCGGTGTCGGACCCCCATAGATCCAAGTCCTAAGAACACTCCTTTTAAGGGCGCAAGTCCGATGATCCCTGTGGGAGCTCTACTTTGGCCAAGTGATGGATGACCCTTGTCGCTGACTTACACTAATTTTTCCCCTTTACGGCAGGTTGTTACCTTGTGACACAGGAAATTGTAGCCTATTATCTGGAAGCAGACGTCGGGGTAGCTGGAGAAATTATCGGTGCTATTGAATGGCAGCTGCCCGAATCCGACCTGCAAGAAAACAGCCCGATGAGCGGCATCAGACAAGTCCTTCCTCCACAGCGCCTCCAAGAGGAGAGAGTCGGCATTACACAGCACCCCTTTCCATCAATCATGTACACAGCAGCGGTCACAGACGCACTTACACAGCACCAGTCACAGACGCACTTACACAGCACCAGTCACAGACGCACTTACACAGCACCAGTCACAGACGCACTTACACAGCACCAGTCACAGACGCACTTACACAGCACCAGTCACAGACGCACTTACACAGCACCAGTCACAGACGCACTTACACAGCACCAGTCACAGACGCACTTACACAGCACCGGTCACAGACGCACTTACACAGCACCAGTCACAGACGCACTTACACAGCACCAGTCACAGACGCACTTACACAGCCCCGGTCACAGACGCACTTACACAGCACCGGTCACAGACGCACTTTGCGCTCCACTCTGGCCAGGGGGCGGAACTAATGTCTGGACTAGATCAGTAATCGTTAGTAGGCCAGTAGAAATAAGACGTAATTGCATCAACAAGTTGATATGTCATACTAAAGAGGGGGCAAGGTCATAAATCCAGAAACAGTGCCACTACTGACCACAGGCTGTGTCGGGTATTGCAGTTTGGCAGTCAACCAGCAAAGGGATGAGAAACAGTACAACACAGTCCGTGCCCCTCGTCTACGGTACTGCAGCTCATCCGTATATTAAGTACATGGGACTAAACTGCAATACCAGACACAGCCTGAGGAAAGAGGGGGCGCTGTTTGTTTGTTTTTTAGGGGAAAAAAATTTAACACGAGTTGTCATTTCATCCTGTCTTCAAACGGGAAGTGCGGTTATTTGTAAATAACATGTTGGTTTCAATTGTTAAAAATCTCTTATTGCTGTCAGTGAATGGGAACAAAGACAAGCAACGTATAGACCCACATTACAAAGGAGGGCGACAGACAACGGCGGCCATACTGGAATACTGGCAGGTAGACTGCTATTAACAAAGACGTCTGGATCCTGCGCCCGGGTAACACGCGGCCCAGAGGATAAAGACATTCTGTTCCCGAATCGCCGGCCAGTTTTATATTTAGAAGCCGTCCGGGTCCAGAGGATCCAGAAATAGTTTCCGTGGACCCGGCGGAGGGAAAAGTTCCAGAAAACGCTGGGCAAAAAGTTCTGCAACTTTGTAATAAAACTTTGTGTTCAAATGTTCCCCGCCGCCTTCAGCACCTCCGCTTGCTTTCAGCATATAGAAACATTGCTGCTCACCGACAACTCCGGTTACAATGGATAAGTGCAGAAATCCCATGGAAGAATCTCAGGTGCAGCACAAGCCTGTATCCGGACGGATCGCCCCAACCCTCCATCATAAAGCAGCATGGGATCCCAAGTCACAGACAGCAAGCGGAGATCTTGAAAGCAATAACGAATTGAAACACAAAGTTGCTCAGAAAGAGTTTGTGTGCGCCACAAGTCACAATACTGGACGGGACCCTCACCCGGAGCTCGGGCGGCAGGGCGCAGTCAGCGAGCATGGCCAGATCCTCCTGCAGCCGTTCATTGCCAGAGGGCTCGATGGTCAGGACCTTCACACACGTTCCAGGCTTGGAAGAAACTGATGGGTGGAAGGAGATGTAACATTACAGATATATTCTACCTGGATCACTCAATGCCTACCCACAATGCAACAGTGACCAGATCGGACCCCCACCATAAAGTCATACCCAGGCAATGCATATCAGGTGGGACCATCCCTTTAAGAGACCCCCGACTCCCTACACATCAGCAAGGTCTCCACTTACCAAACTCGTAAACTTTCTTGCACTTCTCCTCCAGCTCTTCGATGAGATCCTGCAGGCGACATTGCTTGGCCAGTCTCTTACAATCCTCCACATGTTCCACATCGATGTCCATCCGACCTGGAGGGAAGAAAACGGATGGCACAGGCCGCGCAGCAGTCAGTGAATAGAAGCTGCGGGAAAGTATTCACACCCCACTGATCCAACAAACCTCAGTGGCCAGAATGTGGAAGACCAAACATTAATTTTTTTAGCTATTTTCAAGTGTAGATGCAATTGTAGCAAACCCTCAGCTGTGAGGTAGCTTGCACATTTATGGCACAGAATCACATCTTACGCTGCACACTGACTCACTCACCTTTATACAGGTACTGTAGAATGGAGCCAAAGGCAGCTGGATTGATCTGCGGACACAGAACTGACATTATAATAAACAGGGCAAAAAAATCTGTCACAGATCCCCCCTATAGTGCTGGGGTCCCCTCAATCACCAAGACCCCTAATGCTGCGCCCCCTATGGACTGAACCTGCTTTGCAAAGGCTTCAGCATAACATATGTCTCAGGTGACATCTAGTGGCTCTAAGGTGGTACTACACCGATGCATTCTCCAAATCTTTTTATTTTTTTTTTGAGCCACTGTTATCACCCTTTTTTTTTTTTTTTTTTTTACTTATCCCCCATTATAACATCTTACCAGCGGATGCTTCAGAGCAATCATTTTTTTCCCCTTCCACTTGGTCTCAAACATTTCAGCAAAGTAGGGGCTGCGAGCGCTGAGTATGCAACGGTGGGCACAAAACGACTCCCCATGGACAAGAAACATGGTGTCACTATAGAAGCCTTGCTCCAGGAGTCTGGCGATACACAAAATAAAAAATTAGGGAAACAGCAGAGTAGGACTTCGCAAATCTATGGCATCACGTGAAGAACAATTCCGTTTTTCATAAATTTAAAGGTATTGTCCAGGATTAGAAAAACCTGACTGCTTTCATTGAGAAATAGCGCCACCTCTGATATACGTTGTATCTGGTATTACAGCTCAGCTCTAATGGAGAGAAAGGAGCCTGAGATGCAATACCACTACCTGCCTGGAGTCATGGGTGGCGCTGTTTTTTGAGGAAAGCAGACAGGTTTTTCTATCCTTATTAAAACAATTTAAAGTTTTATCAACAATGGAACAATGTATCAGAAAGAAAATCCAGTTATCAGGAGTTGTAAATAATGGCCATTAGTCACCACATATACCCCCAAAAAATGCACTATAAGGCAATCACAAAAGTATGTACCTGAACTGGCAGTGAAAAAATAAACAAACAAAAAATAGCCCCTATGTGCCTCCATAAAAAAAGGGATAAATCTCAGAAGATGGAGTCACAAAAACCCAAATACAAAAAGTTCTAAATTACTTTTAACCACTAAAATATATATTTTTTTAAATCCTTATAAGTTGGGTATCGCCACAATCGTACTGACCTGCAGAATTGTGTTACCGGGTCGTTCACCCTGGAAAATGAACGCTGTAAAAATAAACCCTCAGAAAATGTCACAAAACAAGTCCCCATACAGCTGTGCTGGGGCAAAATAAAGAAGTCATGGCTCTCAAGAGAAGTTGAAAAAAAAAAAAAAAAGCACAAAATGGTTGTGGTAGGAAGGGGTTAAGAGAAGTGACCAGGGAGCCGCTCGCACTTCTTGGCCAATCACCTTTGCAGGAAGTCATCGTAGAAATCTCGTTGCATGCACTTGGCCGTGATCTGCTTGTAATCCTTCAGCAGCCGGCGGATGGCGTCGCTCAGGGCTCCGTACAGGCAGCGCTCGCCGTCAAACGTGTTCACCGCACACTTCGCTCCTGAGACAGCAAATCATTAGATTTAATAAGTGCAGGATGATAAAAGTCTACCTGAAGGCTGACCAGCTGCATGTGTCAGTGTGGGGGCAAAGAGACCACCGTAAAGTAAAAATCTGTCTGCCTGCAGCCACCACTAGGGGGCACTAATCCACTGACTCACCATTGGCTAGAAGATACCGGACAAGTTCTTCATGTCCACAAAGACAGGCATAGTACCTAAGAGAGAAGACAGGCGTGTTGTGTTCATGAGACAAGCCCTTTAATAAAACAATGGCAACCCACGGGTCTAAATAAAGAGGGTCCCCATTTCAGGACTCCCATGAAAATGAAGACATAAAAACTGCAGCCACGATCCTTTTAGAGAAAATATCATGTTTTCAGTATCTCCGCTTGCTGCAAGTAAATGGGAACATCCGTGACTGCAGTTAGAGGCTGAAAAACTTTACACACAGGAAACATTTTGAAGCTGTCGGAATCCTACAATTGTATCCAGTCTAGAAGCCCGGAGTCCGGAGAGATACATTGTAACAATCAGGAACAATGCGGAATGTAAACAAGGCTGTTCTCAGTCACTGACAGCAAGCAGAGATCTGGGGAAGGAAGAACCAGCTATACAGTATACACAATCAGTGTCCCCATCGTAGAGTTATATCAGCAGGATACATCGGGGTCCCACCTATCTACAGATGGGGGGCTGTCTGACCCTGGGGGGATTCCTGCCGGACGCACAGGTGGCTCCTCCATTCACCTCTATGGGAGTTAAACGCTCTGATTATTTTTTAACTCAGGTTAGAAAATTGACAGAGGTCAGAGGACCCCCAATATAGACACCGATGAGGGTCTCCCACAGATCAGACACATCCTATAGATTAACCATAGAGTGTACAAATTAGAACTGCCCCCCCCCCCCCCATCCCGGGCAGAAAAACCATAGAATCCGGCACTTACAGCGGAGTACTGTCCCACTTGTCCCTCACGTTCAGTTCCACGTCTCTCTGCTCCACAAGGTATCTAAGGAAGAAGAATCAAGAGAGTAAATGACAGAATCTGCAGGGAAAGAGGAGCAGCAACAGCAGAAAGCAAAGTGCAGCTCAGAGAGAAGGGAGAGATCTCATGACACGGACATCCTCCTCATATCACACTCTGGATACTGAAAAAGAGCAGAGAAGGAATCCAATGAGAACAGTGACTGCATCAGCAGAATAGCGAGTGCGGCTCTGGAGTATAATACAGGAGGTAACTCAGGATCAGTAATGTAATGTATGTACAAAGTGACTGCACCAGCAGAATAGTGAGTGCAGCTCTGGGGTATAATAAAGGAGGTAACTCAGGATCAGTAATGTAATGTAATGTACACAGTGACTGCACCAGCAGAATAGTGAGTGCGGCTCTGGAGTATAATACAGGAGGTAACTCAGGATCAGTAATGTAATGTATGTACAAAGTGACTGCACCAGCAGAATAGTGAGTGCAGCTCTGGGGTATAATAAAGGAGGTAACTCAGGATCAGTAATGTAATGTAATGTACACAGTGACTGCACCAGCAGAATAGTGAGTGCAGCTCTGGGGTATAATACAGGATGTAACTCAGGAGCAGTAATGTAATGTATATACACAGTGACTGCACCAGCAGAATAGCGAGTGCAGCTCTGGAGTATAATACAGGATGTAACTCGGGATCAGTAATGTAATGTATGCACACAGTGACTGCACCAGCAGAATAGTGAGTGCAGCTCTGAAGTATAATACAGGATGTAACTCAGGATCAGTAATGTAATGTATGTACACAGTGACTGCACCAGCAGAATAGCGAGTGCGGCTCTGGAGTATAATACAGGAGGTAACTTAGGATCAGTAATGTAATGTATGTACACAGTGCCTGCATCAGCAGAATAGTGAGTGCAGCTCTGGGGTATAATACAGGATGTAACTCAGGATCAATAATGTAATGTATGTACACAGTGACTGCACCAGCAGAATAGCGAGTGCGGCTCTGGAGTATAATACAGGATGTAACTCAGGATCAGTAATGTATGTACACAGTGACTGCACCAGCAGAATAGTGAGTGCAGCTCTGGGGTATAATACAGGATGTAACTCAGGATCAGTAATGTAATGTATGTACACAGTGACTGCACCAGCAGAATAGTGAGTGCAGCTCTGGAGTATAATACAGGATGTAACTCAAGATCAGTAATGTATGTACACAGTGACTGCACCAGCAGAATAGTGAATGCAGCTCTGGAGTATAATACAGGATGTAACTCAAGATCAGTAATGTAATGTATGTACACAGTGACTGCACCAGCAGAATAGTGAGTGCAGCTCTGGGGTATAATACAGGATGTAACTCAGGATCAGTAATGTAATGTATATACACAGTGACTGCACCAGCAGAATAGTGAGTGCAGCTCTGGGGTATAATACAGGATGTAACTCAGGATCAGTAATGTAATGTATGTACACAGTGACTGCACCAGCAGAATAGTGAGTGCAGCTCTGGGATATAATACAGGATGTAACTCAGGATCAGTAATGTAATGTATGTACACAGTGACTGCACCAGCAGAATAGTGAGTGCAGCTCTGGGGTATAATACAGGATGTAACTCAGGATCAGTAATGTAATGTATGTACACAGTGACTGCACCAGCAGAATAGTGAGTGCAGCTCTGGGATATAATACAGGATGTAACTCAGGATCAGTAATGTAATGTATGTACACAGTGACTGCACCAGCAGAATAGTGAGTGCAGCTCTGGGGTATAATACAGGATGTAACTCAGGATCAGTAATATAATGTATGTACACAGTGACTGCACCAGCAGAATAGTGAGTGCAGCTCTGGGGTATAATACAGGATGTAACTCAGGATCAGTAATGTATGTACACAGTGACTGCACCAGCAGAATAGTGAGTGCAGCTCTGGAGTATAATACAGGAGGTAACTCAGGATCAGTAATGTAATGTATGTACACAGTGACTGCACCAGCAGAATAGTGAGTGCAGCTCTGGGGTATAATACAGGAGGTAACTCAGGATCAGTAATGTAATGTATGTACACAGTGACTGCACCAGCAGAATAGTGAGTGCAGCTCTGGAGTATAATACAGGATGTAACTCAGGATCAGTAATGTAATGGCTGTACACAGTGACTGCACCAGCAGAATAGTGAGTGCAGCTCTGGAGGATAATACAGGATGTAACTCAGGATCAGTAATGTATGTACACAGTGACTGCACCAGCAGAATAGTGATCGCAGCTCTGGGGTATAATACAGGAGGTAACTCAGGATCAGTAATGTATGTACACAGTGACTGCACCAGTAGAATAGTGAGTGCAGCTCTGGGGTATAATACAGGATGTAACTCAGGATCAGTAATGTAATGTATGTACACAGTGACTGCACCAGCAGAATAGTGAGTGCAGCTCTGGGGTATAATACAGGATGTAACTCAGGATCAGTAATGTAATGTATGTACACAGTGACTGCACCAGCAGAATAGTGAGTGCAGCTCTGGGGTATAATACAGGAGGTAACTCAGGATCAGTAATGTAATGTATGTACACAGTGACTGCACCAGCAGAATAGTGAGTGCAGCTCTGGGGTATAATACAGGATGTAACTCAGGATCAGTAATGTAATGTATGTACACAGTGACTTCACCAGCAGAATAGTGAGTGCAGCTCAGGAGGATAATGCAGGAGGTAACTCAGGATCAGTAATGTAATGTATGTACACAGTGACTGCACCAGCAGAATAGTGAGTGCAGCTCTGGGGTATAATATAGGATGTAACTCAGGATCAGTAATGTAATGTATGTACACAGTGATTGTACCAGCAGAATAGTGAGTGCAGCTCTGGGGTATAATATAGGATGTGTAATGATCTGGAGGGCAGTGACCGATTTCCATTGACTTCTATGAAAACAAACATGTAAATTATTAGAAAACTAAACCATTTTCCCGCTATGAAGTCGCAGAGTGAGAACAGTAATAGCCCAGAAACCAGCGGATAGTCTGCCCCGGTCTTCGCCCCCGGTGCCCCTCGTCACTGCTCCTCCGCGCCCCCCGACCCCCGGGGCCGCTGTCACTCACTGCACTCTGAAGATGTCGCCCTTCCTGCAGCTGCTAAACAAGTCGCTGGTGTCCATTGGCCCGGGCCCGGCGCTGGGCGGAGCGAACGGCTCATTGACCCGGCGGGTACGGGGCGCGGAGACTAGAAGCACCGGGAAACTGCTGCGGTGTCGGGAGGAGGCGGAGGCCGGAGGCCCAGGAACGAGCGATCACAGCGGAGCCAAACAGCGGAGTGCCGCACTGACACAGTCACCGACACCCCGCCCCTGCCCGATGACCACGCCTCTGTGAGGCAAACCACACCCACATTTCAAAGACTGCTCAAATAGCGAGACGTTCCACTTTAACCCCGCCTACACGCCACTCCCCTTACATAATCAGACACGCCCTCCAGCTGTTGACTTACTTGAGGTGGGTGGGGCTATGGAAGCTCCGCCCCCAGTGTAGGAAGTCTGCAGGGTAAACACGGGAACGTGTCTGATCCGTGACTTAGTTCTCATTTTTGCTCTTCCGGTTTTTATTTTCTTGCATTTTATTTATTTATTTCTTTTGGGGGGGGATTAATATACGTTTAACATTATTTTATAATTTGATAGATTGTTTATTTTCATTATCTATATATATATATATATATATATATATATATATATATATATATATATATATATATATATATATATATTTTAACCTCTGATAGTCCAATTACATCCACTAGTAAGGAGCCCTCATTAACCCTGTAGGGAGCCCGCACCGGACCAGTAGGGAGCCCGCACCGGACCAGTAGGGAGGCGGCATTGGACCAGTAGGGAGCCCGCACCGGACCAGTAGGGAGCCCGCACCGGACCAGTAGGGAGGCCGCACCGGACCAGTAGGGAGCCCGCACCGGACCAGTAGGGAGGCCGCACCGGACCAGTAGGGAGGCCGCACCGGACCAGTAGGGAGCCCACACCGGACCAGTAGGGAGGCCGCACCGGACCAGTAGGGAGGCCGCACCGGACCAGTAGGGAGCCCGCACCGGACCAGTAGGGAGGCCGCACCGGACCAGTAGGGAGCCCGCACCGGACCAGTAGGGAGGCCGCACCGGACCAGTAGGGAGCCCGCACCGGACCAGTAGGGAGGCCGCACCGGACCAGTAGGGAGCCTGCATTAGACCAGTAGGGAGGCGGCATCGGACCAGTAGGGAGGCCGCACCGGACCAGTAGGGAGGCCGCACCGGACCAGTAGGGAGGCCGCACCGGAACAGTAGGGAGGCGGCATCGGACCAGTAGGTAGGCGGCACCGGACCAGTAGGGAGCCTGCATTAGACCAGTAGGGAGCCCGCACCGGACCAGTAGGGAGGCTGCACCGGACCAGTAGGGAGCCCACACCAGAACAGTAGGGAGGCGGCATCGGACCAGTAGGTAGGCGGCACCGGACCAGTAGGGAGCCTGCATTAGACCAGTAGGGAGCCCGCACCGGACCAGTAGGGAGCCTGCATCAGACCAGTAGGGAGCCTGCACCGGACCAGTAGGGAGGCTGTTGTGAATTCTGTTCTCGAGCTCCCTCCTGTGGTTATGAATGGTACTTCGGCGAGTTCTGTCCATGGACTCCCTCTGGTGGCTGTGAGTGGAGCTGCTGGTTCTGAGATTCCTTCTCCAGCTGATCTCGTTCAGGCCTTGGCTGGCTGCTCTATTTAACTCCACTCAGATCGTTACTTGATGCCAGCTGTCAATGTCCTAGTACTGGTTCAGTTCACTTGGATCTTTCAGATGACCTGTCTACTTCAGCAAAAGCTAAGTCCCTGCTAGCTTATTTGTTACCATTGTGTTTTTGTCCAGCTTGCTATTATATTTAATCTTGTTAGCTGGAAGCTCTGGGATGCAGAGTGGCACCACCGCGCCGTGAGTCGGTGCGGTGGTTTCTTTTGCACACTCTGCGTGGTTTTTTGTTAGTTTTTTATGCTGACCGCAAAGATACCTTTTCTATCCTCAGTCTGTTTAGTTAAGTCTGGCCTCCTTTGCTGAAACCTATTTCATTCCTGTGTTTGTGACTTCCATCTTAACTCACAGTCAATATATGTGGGGGCTGCCTATTTCTTTGGGGAATTTCTCTGAGGCAAGGTAGGCTGTATTTTCTATCTTTAGGGGTAGTTAGCTCTTAGGCTGTGAAGAGGCGTCTAGGCAGAGTCAGGAACGCTCCACGGCTATTTCTAGTTGTTGTGATAGGATTAGCGTTGCGGTCAGCAGAGCTCCCACTTCCCAGAGCTTGTCCTGTATTACTAGTTTGCTCATTAGGTCATTCCTATTGATCCTAACCACCAGCCCAACATAACAGTACAGCTGGCCTGCAAAGTGTTAATGCATCTCAATAGAGGGATAAGAGAAGTTCTGAGACCATTTTTTTTCCTCTGCAGTGTGTTTTATATCTCTTTTCCCCTTAACCTCTGGGTGGTTCAGGACACAGGTGTAGATATGGACATTCAAGGTCTGTCCTCTTGTGTGGATCGACTCACTGCTAGGGTACAAAGCATTCAAGATTATGTAGTTCAGAATCCGATGTTAGAGCCTAGAATTCCAATTCCTGATTTGTTTTCTGGGGATAGATCTAAGTTCCTGAATTTCAAAAATAATTGTAGACTGTGTTTTGCTTTGAAACCCCGCTCCTCTGGTGACCCCATTCAGCAAGTAAAAATCATTATTTCTTTGCTACGTGGCGACCCTCAAGACTGGGCATTTTCCCTTGCGCCAGGAGATCCTGCATTGCTTAATGTAGGTGTGTTTTTTCTGGCGCTTGGGTTGCTTTATGATGAACCAGATTCAGTGGATCAGGCAGAGAAAATCTTGCTGGCTTTGTGTCAGGGTCAGGATGAAGCGGAGGTATATTGCCAGAAGTTTAGAAAGTGGTCTGTGCTTACTCAGTGGAATGAGTGTGCCCTGGCGGCAATTTTCAGAAAGGGTCTTTATGAAGCCCTTAAGGATGTTATGGTGGGATTTCCCACGCCTGCTGGTCTGAATGAGTCAATGTCCTTGGCCATACAGATCGATCGGCGCTTACGTGAGCGCAAAACTGTGCACCATTTGGCGGTGTTTTCTGAGCAGAAGCCTGAGCCTATGCAATGTGATAGGACCTTGACCAGAGCTGAACGGCAAGAGTACAGACGTCAGAATGGGCTGTGTTTTTACTGTGGTGACTCCACTCATTCTATCTCTGATTGTCCTAAGCGCACTAAACGGTTCGCTAGGTCTGCCACCATTGGTACGGTACAGCCAAAATTTCTTTTGTCTGTTACTCTGATTTGCTCTTTGTCGTCCTATTCTGTTATGGCATTTGTGGACTCAGGCGCTGCCCTGAATTTGATGGACTTAGAGTTTGCCAGGCGCTGTGGTTTTTTCTTGGAGCCCTTGCAGTATCCTATTCCATTGAGAGGAATTGATGCTACACCTTTGGCCAAGAATAAGCCTCAGTACTGGACTCAATTGACCATGTGCATGGCTCCTGCACATCAGGAGGATATTCGCTTTTTGGTGTTGCATAATCTGCATGATGTGGTCGTTTTGGGTTTGCCATGGCTACAGGTCCATAATCCTGTATTGGATTGGAAATCAATGTCTGTGTCTAGTTGGGGTTGTCAAGGGGTACATGGGGATGTCCCATTGTTGTCTATTTCGTCCTCCCATCCTTCTGAAGTCCCTGAGTTCTTGTCGGATTACCAGGATGTATTTGATGAGCCCAAATCCAGTGCCCTACCTCCTCATAGGGATTGCGATTGTGCTATTAATTTGATTCCTGGTAGTAAGTTTCCGAAGGGCCGACTGTTCAATTTATCTGTACCAGAACACGCCGCTATGCGGAGTTATATAAAGGAGTCCTTGGAGAAATGGCATATTCGCCCGTCTTCGTCACCGTTGGGAGCAGGGTTCTTTTTTGTGGCCAAGAAGGATGGTTCTCTGAGACCTTGTATAGATTACCGCCTTCTTAATAAAATCACCGTCAAATTTCAGTACCCTTTGCCGCTACTGTCTGATTTGTTTGCTCGGATTAAGGGGGCTAGTTGGTTCACCAAGATAAATCTTCGAGGGGCGTATAATCTTGTGTGTATTAAACAGGGCGATGAATGGAAAACAGCATTTAATACGCCCGAGGGCCATTTTGAGTACCTGGTGATGCCATTCGGGCTTTCTAATGCTCCATCTGTGTTTCAGTCCTTTATGCATGACATCTTCCGAAAGTATCTGGATAGATTCATGATTGTATATTTGGATGATATTTTGGTCTTTTCGGATGATTGGGAGTCCCATGTGAAGCAGGTCAGAATGGTGTTCCAGGTCCTTCGTGCTCATTCCTTGTTTGTGAAGGGGTCTAAATGTCTCTTTGGAGTTCAGAAGGTTTCATTTTTGGGCTTCATTTTTTCCCCTTCTACTATCGAGATGGATCCTGTTAAAGTTCAGGCCATTTATGATTGGACTCAGCCTACTTCTGTGAAGAGCCTTCAGAAATTTCTGGGTTTTGCTAATTTTTACCGTCGCTTCAATGCTAATTTTTCTAGTGTTGTTAAACCATTAACTGATTTAACCAAGAAAGGTGCTGATGTGGTGAATTGGTCCTCTGCGGCCATTGACGCTTTTCAGGAGCTGAAGCGTCGTTTTTCTTCTGCCCCTGTGTTGTGTCAGCCAGATGTTTCGCTCCCATTTCAGGTCGAGGTGGATGCTTCTGAGATTGGAGCAGGGGCTGTTTTGTCTCAAAGAGGTTCTGATGGCTCGGTGATGAAACCATGTGCTTTCTTTTCTAGAAAGTTTTCGCCTGCTGAGCGCAATTATGATGTGGGTAATCGAGAGTTGTTGGCTATGAAGTGGGCATTTGAGGAGTGGTGACATTGGCTTGAAGGAGCCAAACATCGCGTGGTGGTCTTGACGGATCACAAGAATCTGACTTATCTCGAGTCTGCCAAGCGGTTGAATCCTAGACAGGCTCGATGGTCGCTGTTTTTCTCCCGCTTCAATTTTGTGGTTTCGTACCTTCCGGGTTCTAAGAATGTGAAGGCTGATGCCCTTTCTAGGAGTTTTGTGCCTGATTCTCCGGGAGTTCCTGAGCCGGCTGGTATTCTCAAAGAGGGGGTAATTTTGTCTGCCATCTCCCCTGATTTGCGGCGGGTGCTGCAGGAGTTTCAGGCTGATAGACCTGACCGTTGCCCAGCGGAGAAGCTGTTTGTCCCTGATAGATGGACTAGTAGAGTTATCTCTGAGGTTCATTGTTCGGTGTTGTCCGGTCATCCTGGAATCTTTGGTACCAGAGATTTGGTGGCTAGGTCCTTTTGGTGGCCTTCCTTGTCACGAGATGTGCGTTCTTTTGTGCAGTCCTGTGGGACTTGTGCTCGGGCTAAGCCCTGCTGTTCTCGTGCCAGTGGGTTGCTTTTGCCCTTGCCGGTCCCGAAAAGGCCTTGGACGCATATTTCCATGGATTTTATTTCAGATCTCCCTGTCTCTCAGAGGATGTCAGTTATCTGGGTGGTTTGTGATCGCTTCTCTAAGATGGTCCATTTGGTACCTTTGCCTAAATTGCCTTCCTCCTCTGACTTGGTTCCATTGTTTTTCCAGCATGTGGTTCGTTTGCATGGCATTCCAGAGAACATCGTGTCGGACAGAGGTTCCCAGTTTGTTTCAAGATTTTGGCGGTCCTTTTGTGCTAAGATGGGCATTGATTTGTCTTTTTCTTCAGCTTTTCATCCTCAGACAAATGGCCAAACCGAACGAACTAATCAGACTTTGGAGACCTATCTGAGATGCTTTGTTTCTGCTGATCAGGATGATTGGGTGACCTTCTTGCCTTTGGCTGAGTTCGCCCTTAATAATCGGGCCAGCTCGGCCACTTTGGTTTCGCCTTTTTTCTGTAATTCTGGTTTCCACCCTCGTTTTTCTTCAGGGCAGGTTGAGCCTTCGGACTGTCCTGGTGTGGATTCTGTGGTGGACAGGTTGCAGCAAATTTGGACTCACGTAGTGGACAATTTGACATTGTCCCAGGAGAAGGCTCAACGTTTCGCTAACCGCCGTCGCTGTGTTGGTCCCCGACTTCGTGTTGGGGATTTGGTTTGGTTGTCATCTCGTTTTGTTCCTATGAAGGTTTCGTCTCCTAAGTTTAAGCCTCGTTTCATTGGTCCTTATAAGATTTCTGAAATTATTAATCCTGTGTAATTTCGTTTGGACCTTCCAGCTTCTTTCGCCATCCATAATGTGTTCCATAGGTCGTTGTTGCGGAGATATGTGGCTCCTATGGTTCACTCCGTTGATCCTCCTGCCCCGGTGTTGGTTGAGGGGGAGTTGGAGTATGTGGTGGAGAAGATTTTGGATTCTCGTATTTCGAGACGGAAACTTCAGTACCTAGTCAAGTGGAAAGGTTATGGTCAGGAGGATAATTCCTGGGTGGTTGCCTCTGATGTTCATGCTGCCGATCTTGTTCGTGCCTTTCATTTGGCTCGTCTGGAGCGGCCTGGAGGCTCTGGTGAGGGTTCGGTGACCCCTCCTCAAGGGGGGGGTACTGTTGTGAATTCTGTTCTCGAGCTCCCTCCTGTGGTTATGAATGGTACTTCGGCGAGTTCTGTCCATGGACTCCCTCTGGTGGTTGTGAGTGGAGCTGCTGGTTCTGAGATTCCTTCTCCAGCTGATCTCGTTCAGGCCTTGGCTGGCTGCTCTATTTAACTCCACTCAGATCGTTACTTGATGCCAGCTGTCAATGTCCTAGTACTGGTTCAGTTCACTTGGATCTTTCAGATGACCTGTCTACTTCAGCAAAAGCTAAGTCCCTGCTAGCTTATTTGTTACCATTGTGTTTTTGTCCAGCTTGCTATTATATTTAATCTTGTTAGCTGGAAGCTCTGGGATGCAGAGTGGCACCACCGCGCCGTGAGTCGGTGCGGTGGTTTCTTTTGCACACTCTGTGTGGTTTTTTGTTAGTTTTTTATGCTGAGCGCAAAGATACCTTTTCTATCCTCAGTCTGTTTAGTTCAGTCTGGCCTCCTATGCTGAAACCTATTTCATTCCTGTGTTTGTGACTTCCATCTTAACTCACAGTCAATATATGTGGGGGCTGCCTATTTCTTTGGGGAATTTCTCTGAGGCAAGGTAGGCCTTATTTTCTATCTTTAGGGGTAGTTAGCTCTTAGGCTGTGAAGAGGCGTCTAGGCAGAGTCAGGAACGCTCCACGGCTATTTCTAGTTGTTGTGATAGGATTAGCGTTGCGGTCAGCAGAGCTCCCACTTCGCAGAGCTCGTCCTGTATTGCTAGTTTGCTCATCTGGTCATTTCTAGTGCTCCTAACCACCAGCCCAACATAACAGGAGGCCACACCGGACCTGTAGGGAACCTGCATCAGACTAGTAGGCAGGCGGCACCGGACCAGTAGGGAGGCCACACTGGACCTGTAGGGAACCTGCATCAGACCAGTAGGAAGATGGCACCGGACCAGTAGGGAGCTCGCACCGGACCTGTAGGGAGCTCGCACCGGACCTGTGGGGAGCCTGCACCGGACCTGTAGGGAGCCGGCACTGGACCAGTAGGGTGGCGACACCGGACCTGTAGGGAGGTGGCACCGGACCCGTAGGGAGGCGACACCGGACCTGTAGGGAGGTGGCACCGGACCTGTAGGGAGCCCGCACCGGACCTGTGGGGAGGTGGCACCGGACCTGTAGGGAGGCGGCACCGGACCTGTAGGGAGGCGGCACCGGACCTGTAGGGAGGCGGCACCGGACCTGTAGGGAGGCGGCTCAGCTCTAGAGCTCATTCCACATTCCCCTACTCAATATATGGCAGATATATACATCATGGGTCAGGAAGGGGTTAAACATAGTTGGTTATTTACTCGCCACCTCCATATTGACCCGGGCCTGCATTACTGATACGTGGGACAACTTTTCCAAAATTTTCTAATCTGTGAAATGAAATGAGAATTATTGAGAAATCTGCACATCCCCTCATAAGGGCGCGTTCACACTGAAGTTTTATTTTTCTTGGTTTTGTTGCAGATTCTGCAGAAAAATTTCCCCAAAACTTTAAACACGCTTGTAACAAACTTCTTGTTCATTTGCGCCTATGGTTCCACATGTCTTCCTTAATTTTGGGGCATTTTTAGACACTCGACATAAAAAAACAATTGATTGGATTGATTTCTGTGCAAAAATTGTGGCAATATGACCTTTTTTTGCAGCTTTTTTTTTTTAATTATTCAAATTGTTTTCTTTTCTCCTGTAGATTTTCAAGGGGGGGGGGCATAGTTGCCTTTTTTGGGGGCCTCTGTTGAAGTATTTCTTTTATATATGTTTTAATTATTATTAGTGATGAGCGAATATACTCGTTACTCGAGATTTCTCGAGCACGCTCGGGGGTCCTCCGAGTATTTTTTAGTGCTCGGAGATTTAGTTTTCATCACCTCAGCTGAATGATTTACATCTGATAGCCAGCATATGTACATGTGGGGATTCCCTAGCAACCAGGCAACCCCCACATGCAGTGGCGTAACTACAAAGTTATGGGCCCCGGTGCGAACTTCCAAATGGGGCCCCCCCCCTACCCCCCCACCTTCCCCCGCCCCCCTACCCCCCCACCTTCCCCTCTATACGCCTCGGACTGTTGCAGGAATCTCCTGCACTGCAACATGGTGTTGGGTGCCAGCACAGCCCGCACAGTGGTATATCCAGCACAGCCCGCACAGTGGTATATCCAGCACAGCCCGCACAGTGGTATATCCAGCACAGCCCTCACAGTGGTATATAGAGCACAGCCCGCACAGTGTTATATACAGCAGAGCCCGCACGGTGGTATATACAGCAGAGCCCGCACAGTGGTATATACAACACAGCCCGCACAGTGGTATATACAGCACAGCCCGCACAGTGTTATATACAGCAGAGCCCGCACAATGGTATATACAGCAGAGCCCGCACAGTGGTATATACAGCAGAGCCCGCACAGTGGTATATAGAGCACAGCCCGCAGTGGTATATCCAGTACAGTCCGCACAGTGGTATATCCAGCACAGCCCGCACAGTGGTATATCCAGCACAGCCCGCACAGTGGTATATACAGCAGAGCCCGCACAGTGGTATATAGAGCACAGCCCGCACAGTGGTATATCCAGCACAGCCCTCACAGTGGTATATAGAGCACAGCCCGCACAGTGTTATATACAGCAGAGCCTGCACAGTGGTATATACAGCACAGCCCGCACAGTGGTATATACAGCACAGCCCGCACAGTGGTATATACAGCACAGCCCGCACAGTGGTATATACAGCACAGCCCGCACAGTGGTATATACAGCACAGCCCGCACAGTGTTATATACAGCAGAGCCCGCACAGTGGTATATACAGCAGAGCCCGCACAGTGGTATATACAGCACAGCCCGCACAGTGGTATATACAGCACAGCCCGCACAGTGGTATATACAGCACAGCCCGCACAGGGATATATACAGCAGAGCCCGCACAGGGATATATACAGCACAGCCCGCACAGGGGTATATACAGCACAGCCAGCACAGGGGTATATACAGCAGAGCCCGCACAGTGGTATATACAGCACAGCCCGCACAGTGTTATATACAGCAGAGCCCGCACAGGGGTATATAGAGCAGAGCCCGCACAGGGGTATATAGAGCACAGCCCGCACAGGGATATATACAGCAGAGCCCGCACAGGGGTATATACAGCACAGCCCGCACAGGGGTATATACAGCACAGCCAGCACAGGGGTATATACAGCAGAGCCCGCACAGTGGTATATACAGCACAGCCCGCACAGTGTTATATACAGCAGAGCCCGCACAGGGGTATATAGAGCAGAGCCCGCACAGGGGTATATAGAGCACAGCCCGCACAGGGATATATACAGCAGAGCCCGCACAGGGGTATATACAGCACAGCCCGCACAGGGATATATACAGCAGAGCCCGCACAGGGGTATATACAGCAGAGCCCGCACAGTGGTATATACAGCACAGCCCGCACAGTGTTATATACAGCAGAGCCCGCACAGGGGTATATAGAGCAGAGCCCGCACAGTGGTATATACAGCAGAACCCGCACAGTGGTATATACAGCACAGCCCGCACAGTGGTATATACAGCACAGCCCGCACAGTGGTATATACAGCACAGCCCGCACAGTGGTATATACAGCACAGCCCGCACAGGGATATATACAGCACAGCCCGCACAGTGGTATATACAGCACAGCCCGCACAGTGGTATATACAGCACAGCCCGCACAGGGATATATACAGCAGAGCCCGCACAGGGGTATATACAGCAGAGCCCGCACAGGGATATATACAGCACAGCCCCCACAGGGGTATATACAGCAGAGCCCGCACAGTGGTATATACAGCAGAGCCCGCACAGGGATATATACAGCAGAGCCCGCACAGGGATATATACAGCAGAGTCCCCACAGGGGTATATACAGCAGAGCCCGCACAGGGATATATAGAGCACAGCCCACATCTCATCCCCCCCCCCCCGATAATGGCCCCACAGTCCGGTTAAAAAGAAAAAAAAAAAACTCTCCTCACCTTTCCTTTTGCCCGCGCTGCTCCTGGTGGCTGAAGTCTGCCCAGGACACTGCAGGTGCGCGATGATATGACGTCATCGCGCACCCGCAGTGTACTGTCAGAGGCAGAGCGGGGAATGATGGGAGAGGGAGCGTCAGGTGACGCTCTCTCCTCCCATCATTGCATTGAACTATACCGGTGTCATAGACGCCGGTATAGTTAAATGCGGCGGCGCCGTCGGCACTGGGGGGGGGGGTTCCGGGGGAGGAACAGCGCAGCGGCCCACTACTGGCATCGGCTCTTCTGGCATTTGCCAGAAGTGCCCGATGGCCAGCCCGGCCCTGCTCAGACCTGCCGGCCCGGGGCCCCTGACCTGCGGGGCCCGGTCGCAATGGCGACCGCTGCGACCGCGGTAGTTACGCCCCTGCCCACATGTACTTATGCTGGCTAACAGATGTAAATCATTCAGCTGCGGCAAAAAAAACTAAATCTCCAAGCACTAAAAAATACTCGGAGGCCCCCCGAGCGTGCTCGAGAAATCTCGAGTAACGAGTATATTCACTCCTCACTAATTATTATATAAGGTGATCAAGTGTTTTTTTTGAAATTTCTCTGTGGAAAAGTCCTTGAAAACGTGTATTAAAGGGAACCTATCACCCCGTTTTTTAAAGATTAGATAAAAATAGTGTGAAATAGGGGCAGAGCTGGGCTTCACATTAGTGCCTTTTTGGTGCCTTTACACCCCCGTTAGGCTGCCGAAATACCTTTGTGAAGTGGCCGTTTTGTCCTGTCACTCAAGTTGGTCAGGTCGGATGGGCGTGGTCACAGCGCTGTTTCTCCCCCAGGATCCTGCTCATCATTACGTTTGTGGCGTAGTGGTGTGCGCATGTCCAGCAGGCGAATCCACTGCCCAGGAGATGAATAACAGCGCGGTCTTCGCTATTCAGCCGTTTACCGGTGGGCGCGGCCATCTTTCCTGTGGCCGCGCCTGCGCAGATGGAGCGCTCTGCTGCCCGGGGCTTCAGGAAAATGGCCGCGGGATTCCGCGCGTGCGCAGATGGAGATCGCGGCGGCCATTTTCCTGAAGCCCCGGGCAGCAGAGCGCTCCATCTGCGCAGGCGCGGCCACAGGAAAGATGGCCGCGCCCACCGGTAAACGGCTGAATAGCGAAGACCGCGCTGTTATTCATCTCCTGGGCAGTGGATTCGCCTGCTGGACATGCGCACACCACTACGCCACCAACGTAATGATGAGCAGGATCCTGGGGGACAAACAGCGCTGTGACCACGCCCATCCGACCTGACCAACTTGAGTGACAGGACAAAACGGCCACTTCACACAGGTATTTCGGCAGCCTAACGGGGGTGTAAAGGCACCAAAAAGGCCCTAATGTGAAGCCCAGCTCTGCCCCTATTTCACACTATTTTTATCTAATCTTTAAAAAACGGGGTGATAGGTTCCCTTTAACAGCCACTGTAAAAACATCTCCAAATACTCACCTATTCCTGCAAGTTACATAAGTACAGAAATTAATGGACGTGATTTGAAGCGTTTTTTTTCCTAAGGAAATTTTTGAGTTAAATCCGTGTCAAAAACGACATAAATAAACCTGTGTGAGAACATACCTAGGAGCGGACAGTGTCTGCTTTCAAAGGACACCGCAAGAGTTCCACATCAAAGAAGTGACATGTTATGAGTTTTTCCTCTCTGCAAGGTGTTCAAAACAAATCTCGATGTATCAACGGCAATGTTAATTTACCATTGATATCAATAGGAAGAGTATTCAAAGCTATTGTTTTTTGTTGATTCTGAAGTAAGTGAGCTTCAAAACCCTGAGAACAAAGGATCTCATTGTAAGCATCCTTTAATACTGCCCCATTGTACAAAAAACGACTACAATACTACGCTGTGTACAAGAATATAACTACTATAATACTGCTCCTATGTACAAGAATATAACTACTATAATACTGCTCCTATGTACAAGAATATAACTACAACTAGATGGTGGCCCGATTCTAACGCATCGGGTATTCTAGAATATGCATGTCCACGTAGTATATTGCCCAGTCATGTAGTATATTGCCCAGTCACGTAGTATATTGCCCAGTCACGTAGTATATTGCCCAGTCATGTAGTATATTGCCCAGCCACGTAGTATATTACCCAGTCATGTAGTATATTGCCCAGCCACGTAGTATATTGCCCAGCCACGTAGTATATTGCCCAGTGACGTAGTATATTGCCCAGTGACGTAGTATACAGCACAGAGCCACATAGTATATTGCCCAGTCACGTAGTATATTGCCCAGCCGCGTAGTATATTGCCCAGCCGCGTAGTATATTGCCCAGCCACGTAGTATATTGCCCAGTCACATAGTATTTTGTCCAGCCACGTAGTATATTGCCCAGCCACGTAGTATATTGCCCAGTCACGTAGTATATTGCCCAGCGACGTAGCATATTGCCCAGCTGCGTAGTATATTGCCCAGTGACGTAGTATATTGCCCAGTCATGTAGTATATTGCCCAGCCACGTAGTATATTGCCCAGCCACGTATATTGCCCAGTGACGTAGTATATTGCCCAGCCACGTAGTATATTGCCCAGCCACGTAGTATATTGCCCAGTCACGTAGTATATTGCCCAGTCATGTAGTATATTGCCCAGGCACGTAGTATATTGCCCAGCCACGTAGTATATTGCTGTGACGTAGTATATTGCCCAGTCACGTAGTATATTGCCCAGCCACGTAGTATATTGCCCAGCCACGTAGTATATTGCCCAGTGACGTAGTATATTGCCCAGTCACGTAGTATATTGCCCAGCCGCGTAGTATATTGCCCAGCCACGTAGTATATTGCTGTGACGTAGTATATTGCCCAGTCACGTAGTATATTGCCCAGCCACGCAGTATATTGCCCAGCCACGTAGTATATTGCCCAGTGACGTAGTATATTGCCCAGTCACGTAGTATATTGCCCAGCCACGTAGTATATTGCCCAGTCACATAGTATTTTGTCCAGCCACGTAGTATATTGCCCAGTCACGTAGTATATTGCCCAGTCGCGTAGTATATTGCACAGCCACGTAGTATATTGCCCAGCCACGTAGTATATTGCCCAGCCTCGTAGTATATTGCCCAGTCACATAGTATTTTGTCCAGCCACGTAGTATATTGCCCAGCCACGTAGTATCACAGAGAAAAAAGCAGAGATGATTACCTGATGAAGCCTCCAAACGTCATCATCTCGCGAGACCCCAATGCATGGACCGGTCACCGGAGCGTCGCGAGGATCGGGAAAGGCCTCGGCTGGATCCGGGGGCCCACGGAAGGTGAGTATATAATGATATTTTATTATTTTTTTATTATTTTTAACATTAGAACTTTTTATTATTGATGCTGCATAGGCAGCATCAATAGTAAAAAGTTGGTCACACAGGGTTAATAGCAGCGTTAACGGAGTGAGTTACCCATGGCATAACGTGGTCCGTTACCGCTGGCATTAACCCTGTGTGAGCGCTGACTGGAGGGGAGTATGGAACGGCACTGACTGCGGGAAGTAAGGAGCAGCCATTTTGCCGCCGGACTGTGCCCGTCGCTGATTGGTCGTGGCTGTTTTGCTGCGACCAATCAGCGACTTGGGATTTCCGTGACAGACAGACAGAAGGACAGACAGAAAGACGGAAGTGACCCTTAGACAATTATATAGTAGATAATACTGCTCCCTATGTACAAGAATATAACTACTATAATACTGCTCCTATGTACAAGAATATAACTACTATAATACTGCTCCTATGTACAAGAATATAACTACTATAATACTGCTCCTATGTACAAGAATATAACTACTATAATACTGCCCCTATGTACAAGAATCTAACTACTATAATACTGCTCCTATGTACAAGAATATAACTACTATAATACTGCCCCTATGTACAAGAATATAACTACTATAATACTGCCCCTATGTAAAAGAATATCACTTCTATAATACTGCTCCTATGTACAAGAATATAACTACTATAATACTGCCCCTATGTACAAGAATATAACTACTATAATACTGCCCCTATGTAAAAGAATATCACTTCTATAATACTGCTCCTATGTACAAGAATATAACTACTATAATACTGCTCCTATGTACAAGAATATAACTACTATAATACTGCCCCTATGTACAAGAATATAACTACTATAATACTGCCCCTATGTACAAGAATATAACTACTATAATACTGCTCCTATGTACAAGAATATAACTACTATAATACTGCCCCTATGTACAAGAATATTACTACTATAATACTGTTCCTATGTACAAGAATATAACTACTATAATACTGCCCCTATGTACAAGAATATAACTACTATAATACTGTTCCCTATGTACAAGAATATAACTACTATAATACTGCCCCTATGTACAAGAATATAACTACTATAATACTGCTCCTATGTACAAGAATATAACTACTATAATACTACCCCTATGTACAAGAATATAACTACTATAATACTGCTCCTATGTAAAAGAATATAACTACTATAATACTGCCCTCTATGTACAAGAATATAACTACTATAATACTGCCCCTATGTACAAGAATATAATTACTATAATACTGCTCCTATGTACAAGAATATAACTACTATAATACTGCCCCTATGTACAAGAATATTACTACTATAATACTGTTCCTATGTACAAGAATATAACTACTATAATACTGCCCCTATGTACAAGAATATAACTACTATAATACTGTTCCCTATGTACAAGAATATAACTACTATAATACTGCCCCTATGTACAAGAATATAACTACTATAATACTGCTCCTATGTACAAGAATATAACTACTATAATACTACCCCTATGTACAAGAATATAACTACTATAATACTGCTCCTATGTAAAAGAATATAACTACTATAATACTGCCCTCTATGTACAAGAATATAACTACTATAATACTGCCCCTATGTACAAGAATATAATTACTATAATACTGCTCCTATGTACAAGAATATAACTACTATAATACTGCTCCCTATGTACAAGAATATAACTACTATAATACTGCTCCCATGTACAAGAATATAACTACTATAATACTGCCTCTATGTACAAGAATATAACTATTATAATACTGCCCCCATGTACAAGAATATAACTACTATAATACTGCTCCCATGTACAAGAATATAACTACTATAATACTGCCTCTATGTACAAGAATATAACTATTATAATACTGCCCCCATGTACAAGAATATAACTACTATAATACTGCCTCTATGTACAAGAATATAACTACTATAATACTGCCTCTATGTACAAGAATATAACTACTATAATACTGCCCCTATGTACAAGAATATAACTACTATAATACTGCCTCTATGTACAAGAATATAACTATTATAATACTGCCCCCATGTACAAGAATATAACTACTATAATACTGCTCCTATGTACAAGAATATAACTACTATAATACTGCTCCCTATGTACAAGAATATAACTACTATAATACTGCCCCTATGCACAAGAATATAACTACTATAATACTGCCCCTATGTACAAGAATATAACTACTATAATACTGCCCCCTATGTACAAGAATATAACTACTATAATACTGCTCCTATGTACAAGAATATAACTACTATAATACTGCACCTATGCACAAGAATATAACTACTATAATACTGCCCCTATGTACAAGAATATAACTACTATAATACTGCCCCTATGTACAAGAATATAACTACTATAATACTGCTTCTATGTACAAGAATATAACTACTATAATACTGCCCCCTATGTACAAGAATATAACTACTATAATACTGCTCCCTATGTACACGAATCTAACTATTATTCTAGTTCCACTTTTGGTTTTATAATGATCTTGGTCCGGTTGAGTGGGACGTCGGAGGGTCCGGGTGTTGGGTGGGACATGGTTTTGACAGCAGGTGTTGGACCATTACAATGATATATATTTTGGATGTGTGTAATAATAATTATCCGGAGTGATACATGGACAATCATGGTGGACTCAGGAGTAAGATGATCCTTGTCACATCCAGTTATTGCTTCTGAAACACTGAGCATTGGAGCCCTATAAAACCTTTTTTATTTTTATTTTTTTCAGGCCAGTGTCTCGGGACCCGGCCTGTGGATACACAATCTTGTCTCCCTTTTATAATCACATTTCTACATTTCTATATCCTGGAGCATATGTTACACTGGAATGAAAGGAGATGTATGAAATTAGCAAAATATAGCTGCCTTCTGCTCAAGAGAGCGCCACTGTTCTTTTCAGGTCATGTCGGGTATTGCTGCAGCTGCGATACCAAACACAGCCACATTTATGATGGTGGAGCTGTTCTTATTGAAAAAAATATATAGTTCCATCTAATCTCATAGAAACACCTTCTGATTCTGAAGATCTGTCATTTTCTTGAGTACTTTCCTATACCGGGTGCACATATAATTGGATATATTCAGTGTATTGTGATGTTTTTAGATATCCACATTTTATGAATTTTTTTTATCGCATTTTGTTTTATTCATTGGATCAAAGATAATTTTTTAATTTGATTTTTTATTTGATTTTTTTTTTTTTTGTTATTGTGTCAAGCTGTCAGGATCCACACTGCATGCGGGTGGGATGGGGAAGCGGACGAGTGGAGGAGGCGACAAAATTCTGGTCCTACATCACGACACGGAAAAAATTAAAATAAAAAATACGACAATACTCTGTACGGCTGATGCCGACCTGGAATGCACCGGCAGGTAAGATTTGCACCGGAAAGTGGCTCCTAATATCATCTTTGGAAGAATAAAGTGCAATCATATCGATCGTTGTAAACTGGAGAACGGTTGGAGGGCGACGGAGAGTGCGGGCACCAGCGATCGATACCGTGTGCTATCAATACTGTGCTGCTACAGGCCAACAATCCAAAGTGTCAACCCAACTACTTACAGGAAAGTGACCGAAAACATTTAGAACCCCACGTGCCCAACAATAAAAAAAAAAACAAGAGTTCAGCTTCACCCCCCGGGATCTGCCCCCATTAGTCTCTACAGGTGAGTGTCTTCTTCAATGGGGTCCGTCTCGTCTTTGCTTGTCTTGTTGATCAATGTCTCCCAGCCGTCAGCCCGAAGAGAGGTGCCGCCATTAAGGCTTGTCTTCTTTTCCTGCATTTCGGATTGGCCGTCCATAGCCACGTCCAGGGTAGGGTTATCGTGGCAGCCGTTCTCCACAAAATGCAGCTCCTGATTGCAAAAACAACAGAGGATGGGTCAGCAACAGGCGAAACACTCAACACACAAAAACATAACTACTATAATACTGCTCCTATATACAAGAATATAACTACTATAATACTGCCCCCTATGTACAAGAATATAACTACTATAATACTGCTCCTATGTACAAGAATATAACTACTATAATACTGCTCCTATGTACAAGAATATAACTACTATAATACTGCTCCTATATACAAGAATATAACTACTATAATACTGATCCTATGTACAAGAATATAACTACTATAATACTGCTCCTATGTACAAGAATATAACTACTATAATACTGCTCCTATGTACAAGAATATAACTACTATAATACTGCCCCCTATGTACAAGAATATAACTACTATAATACTGCTCCTATGTACAAGAATATAACTACTATAATACTGCTCCTATGTACAAGAATATAACTACTATAATACTGCCCCCTATGTACAAGAATATAACTACTATAATACTGCCCCTATGTACAAGAATATAAATACTATTATACTGCCCCTATGTACAAGAATATAAATACTATAATACTGCCCCTATGTACAAGAATGTAACTAATATAATACTGCCCATATGTACAAGAATATAACTACTATAATACTGCTCCTATGTACAATATCTACTATAATACTGCTCCTATGTACAAGAATATAACTACTATAATACTGCCCCTATGTACAAGAATATAACTACTATAATACTGCCCCCTATGTACAAGAATATAACTACTATAATACTGCTCCTATGTACAAGAATATAACTACTATAATACTGCTCCTATGTACAAGAATATAACTACTATAATACTGCTCCTATGTACAAGAATATAACTACTATAATACTGCTCCTATGTACAAGAATATAACTACTATAATACTGCTCCTATGTACAAGAATATAACTACTATAATACTGCCCCTATGTACAAGAATATGGCTACTATAATACTGCCCCTATGTACAAGAATATAACTACTATAATACTGCCCCTATGTACAAGAATATAACTACTATAATACTGCTCCTATGTACAAGAATATAACTACTATAATACTGCTCCTATGTACAAGAATATAACTACTATAATACTGCTCCTATGTACAAGAATATAACTATTATAATACTGGCTCCTATATACAAGAATATAACTACTATAATACTGCTCCTATGTACAAGAATATAACTACTATAATACTGCTCCTATGTACAAGAATATAACTATTATAATACTGTCCCCTATGTACAAGAATATACCTACTATAATACTACCCCTATGTACAAGAATATAACTACTATAATACTGCTCCTATGTACAAGAATATAACTACTATAATACTGCCCCATGTACAAGAATATAACTACTATAATACTGCCCCTATGTACAAGAATATAACTACTATAATACTGCCCCTATGTACAAGAATATAACTACTATAATACTGCCCCCTATGTACAAGAATATAACTAGTATAATACTGCCCCTATGCACAAGAATATAACTACTATAATACTGCCCCTATGTACAAGAATATAACTACTATAATACTGCTCCTATGTACAAGAATATAACTACTATAATACTGCCCCTATGCACAAGAATATAACTACTATAATACTGCCCCCTATGTACAAGAATATAACTACTATAATACTGCTCCTATGTACAACAATATAACTACTATAATACTGCCCCTATGCACAAGAATATAACTGCTATAATACTGCCCCTATGTACAAGAATATAACTACTATAATACTGCCCCTATGTACAAGAATATAACTACTATAATACTGCTCCTATGTACAAGAATATAACTACTATAATACTGCTCCTATGTACAAGAATATAACTACTATAATACTGCCCCCTATGTACAAGAATATAACTACTATAATACTGCCCCTATGTACAAGAATATAACTACTATAATACTGCCCCTATGTACAAGAATATAACTACTATAATACTGCCCCTATGTACAAGAATATAACTACTATAATACTGCCCGCTATGTACAAGAATATAACTAGTATAATACTGCCCCTATGCACAAGAATATAACTACTATAATACTGCCCCTATGTACAAGAATATAACTACTATAATACTGCTCCTATGTACAAGAATATAACTACTATAATACTGCCCCTATGCACAAGAATATAACTACTATAATACTGCCCCCTATGTACAAGAATATAACTAGTATAATACTGCCCCTATGCACAAGAATATAACTACTATAATACTGCCCCTATGTACAAGAATATAACTACTATAATACTGCTCCTATGTACAAGAATATAACTACTATAATACTGCCCCTATGTACAAGAATATAACTACTATAATACTGCTCCTATGTACAAGAATATAACTACTATAATACTGCCCCCTATGTACAAGAATATAACTACTATAATACTGCCCCCTATGTACAAGAATATAACTAGTATAATACTGCCCCTATGCACAACAATATAACTACTATAATACTGCCCCTATGTACAAGAATATAACTACTATAATACTGCTCCTATGTACAAGAATATAACTACTATAATACTGCCCCTATGTACAAGAATATAACTACTATAATACTGCTCCTATGTACAAGAATATAACTACTACAATACTGCCCCCTATGTACAAGACTATAACTACTATAATACTGCCCCCTATGTACAAGAATATAACTACTATAATACTGCTCCTATGTACAAGAATATAACTACTATAATACTGCTCCTATATACAAGAAAATAACTACTGTAATACTGCCCCCTATGTACAAGAATATAACTACTATAATACTGCTCCTATATACAAGAATATAACTACTATAATACTGCTCCTATATACAAGAATATAACTACTATAATACTGCTCCTATGTACAAGAATATAACTACTATAATACTGCTCCTATGTACAAGAATATAACTACTATAATACTGCCCCTATGCACAAGAATATAACTACTATAATACTGCCCCTATGCACAAGAATATAACTACTATAATACTGCCCCTATGTACAAGAATATAACTACTATAATACTGCTCCTATGTACAAGAATATAACTACTATAATACTGCTCCTATGTACAAGAATATAACTACTATAATACTGCTCCTATGTACAAGAATGTAAGTACTATAATACTGCCCCTATGCACAAGAATATAACTACTATAATACTGCCCCTATGCACAAGAATATAACTACTATAATACTGCCCCTATGTACAAGAATATAACTACTATAATACTGCCCCTATGTACAAGAATATAACTATTATAATACTGCCCCTGTGTACAAGAATATAACTACTATAATACTGCCCCTATGTACAAGAATATAACTACTATAATACTGTATCCTATGTACAAGAATATAACTACTATAATACTGCTCCTATGTACAAGAATATAACTACTATAATACTGCCCCTATGCACAAGAATATAACTACTATAATACTGCCCCTATGTACAAGAATATAACTACTATAATACTGCCCCTATGTACAAGAATATAACTATTATAATACTGCCCCTGTGTACAAGAATATAACTACTATAATACTGCCCCTATGTACAAGAATATAACTACTATAATACTGTATCCTATGTACAAGAATATAACTACTATAATACTGCTCCTATGTACAAGAATATAACTACTATAATACTGCCCCTATGCACAAGAATATAACTACTATAATACTGCCCCCTATGTACAAGAATATAACTAGTATAATACTGCCCCTATGCACAAGAATATAACTACTATAATACTGCCCCTATGTACAAGAATATAACTACTATAATACTGCTCCTATGTACAAGAATATAACTAGTATAATACTGCCCCTATGCACAAGAATATAACTACTATAATACTGCCCCTATGTACAAGAATATAACTACTATAATACTGCTCCTATGTACAAGAATATAACTACTATAATACTGCCCCTATGTACAAGAATATAACTACTATAATACTGCTCCTATGTACAAGAATATAACTACTATAATACTGCCCCCTATGTACAAGAATATAACTACTATAATACTGCCCCCTATGTACAAGAATATAACTAGTATAATACTGCCCCTATGCACAACAATATAACTACTATAATACTGCCCCTATGTACAAGAATATAACTACTATAATACTGCTCCTATGTACAAGAATATAACTACTATAATACTGCCCCTATGTACAAGAATATAACTACTATAATACTGCTCCTATGTACAAGAATATAACTACTATAATACTGCCCCCTATGTACAAGACTATAACTACTATAATACTGCCCCCTATGTACAAGAATATAACTACTATAATACTGCTCCTATGTACAAGAATATAACTACTATAATACTGCTCCTATATACAAGAAAATAACTACTGTAATACTGCCCCCTATGTACAAGAATATAACTACTATAATACTGCTCCTATATACAAGAATATAACTACTATAATACTGCTCCTATATACAAGAATATAACTACTATAATACTGCTCCTATGTACAAGAATATAACTACTATAATACTGCTCCTATGTACAAGAATATAACTACTATAATACTGCCCCTATGCACAAGAATATAACTACTATAATACTGCCCCTATGCACAAGAATATAACTACTATAATACTGCCCCTATGTACAAGAATATATCTACTATAATACTGCTCCTATGTACAAGAATATAACTACTATAATACTGCTCCTATGTACAAGAATATAACTACTATAATACTGCTGCTATGTACAAGAATATAACTACTATAATACTGCTCCTATATACAAGAATATAACTACTATAATACTGATCCTATGTACAAGAATATAACTACTATAATACTGCTCCTATGTACAAGAATATAACTACTATAATACTGCTCCTATGTACAAGAATATAACTACTATAATACTGCCCCCTATGTACAAGAATATAACTACTATAATACTGCTCCTATGTACAAGAATATAACTACTATAATACTGCTCCTATGTACAAGAATATAACTACTATAATACTGCCCCCTATGTACAAGAATATAACTACTATAATACTGCCCCTATGTACAAGAATATAAATACTATTATACTGCCCCTATGTACAAGAATATAAATACTATAATACTGCCCCTATGTACAAGAATGTAACTAATATAATACTGCCCATATGTACAAGAATATAACTACTATAATACTGCTCCTATGTACAATATCTACTATAATACTGCTCCTATGTACAAGAATATAACTACTATAATACTGCCCCTATGTACAAGAATATAACTACTATAATACTGCCCCCTATGTACAAGAATATAACTACTATAATACTGCTCCTATGTACAAGAATATAACTACTATAATACTGCTCCTATGTACAAGAATATAACTACTATAATACTGCTCCTATGTACAAGAATATAACTACTATAATACTGCTCCTATGTACAAGAATATAACTACTATAATACTGCTCCTATGTACAAGAATATAACTACTATAATACTGCCCCTATGTACAAGAATATGGCTACTATAATACTGCCCCTATGTACAAGAATATAACTACTATAATACTGCCCCTATGTACAAGAATATAACTACTATAATACTGCTCCTATGTACAAGAATATAACTACTATAATACTGCTCCTATGTACAAGAATATAACTACTATAATACTGCTCCTATGTACAAGAATATAACTATTATAATACTGGCTCCTATATACAAGAATATAACTACTATAATACTGCTCCTATGTACAAGAATATAACTACTATAATACTGCTCCTATGTACAAGAATATAACTATTATAATACTGTCCCCTATGTACAAGAATATACCTACTATAATACTACCCCTATGTACAAGAATATAACTACTATAATACTGCTCCTATGTACAAGAATATAACTACTATAATACTGCCCCATGTACAAGAATATAACTACTATAATACTGCCCCTATGTACAAGAATATAACTACTATAATACTGCCCCTATGTACAAGAATATAACTACTATAATACTGCCCCCTATGTACAAGAATATAACTAGTATAATACTGCCCCTATGCACAAGAATATAACTACTATAATACTGCCCCTATGTACAAGAATATAACTACTATAATACTGCTCCTATGTACAAGAATATAACTACTATAATACTGCCCCTATGCACAAGAATATAACTACTATAATACTGCCCCCTATGTACAAGAATATAACTACTATAATACTGCTCCTATGTACAACAATATAACTACTATAATACTGCCCCTATGCACAAGAATATAACTGCTATAATACTGCCCCTATGTACAAGAATATAACTACTATAATACTGCCCCTATGTACAAGAATATAACTACTATAATACTGCTCCTATGTACAAGAATATAACTACTATAATACTGCTCCTATGTACAAGAATATAACTACTATAATACTGCCCCCTATGTACAAGAATATAACTACTATAATACTGCCCCTATGTACAAGAATATAACTACTATAATACTGCCCCTATGTACAAGAATATAACTACTATAATACTGCCCCTATGTACAAGAATATAACTACTATAATACTGCCCGCTATGTACAAGAATATAACTAGTATAATACTGCCCCTATGCACAAGAATATAACTACTATAATACTGCCCCTATGTACAAGAATATAACTACTATAATACTGCTCCTATGTACAAGAATATAACTACTATAATACTGCCTCTATGCACAAGAATATAACTACTATAATACTGCCCCCTATGTACAAGAATATAACTAGTATAATACTGCCCCTATGCACAAGAATATAACTACTATAATACTGCCCCTATGTACAAGAATATAACTACTATAATACTGCTCCTATGTACAAGAATATAACTACTATAATACTGCCCCTATGTACAAGAATATAACTACTATAATACTGCTCCTATGTACAAGAATATAACTACTATAATACTGCCCCCTATGTACAAGAATATAACTACTATAATACTGCCCCCTATGTACAAGAATATAACTAGTATAATACTGCCCCTATGCACAACAATATAACTACTATAATACTGCCCCTATGTACAAGAATATAACTACTATAATACTGCTCCTATGTACAAGAATATAACTACTATAATACTGCCCCTATGTACAAGAATATAACTACTATAATACTGCTCCTATGTACAAGAATATAACTACTATAATACTGCCCCCTATGTACAAGACTATAACTACTATAATACTGCCCCCTATGTACAAGAATATAACTACTATAATACTGCTCCTATGTACAAGAATATAACTACTATAATACTGCTCCTATATACAAGAAAATAACTACTGTAATACTGCCCCCTATGTACAAGAATATAACTACTATAATACTGCTCCTATATACAAGAATATAACTACTATAATACTGCTCCTATATACAAGAATATAACTACTATAATACTGCTCCTATGTACAAGAATATAACTACTATAATACTGCTCCTATGCACAAGAATATAACTACTATAATACTGCCCCTATGCACAAGAATATAACTACTATAATACTGCCCCTATGCACAAGAATATAACTACTATAATACTGCCCCTATGTACAAGAATATAACTACTATAATACTGCTCCTATGTACAAGAATATAACTACTATAATACTGCTCCTATGTACAAGAATATAACTACTATAATACTGCTCCTATGTACAAGAATGTAAGTACTATAATACTGCCCCTATGCACAAGAATATAACTACTATAATACTGCCCCTATGCACAAGAATATAACTACTATAATACTGCCCCTATGTACAAGAATATAACTACTATAATACTGCCCCTATGTACAAGAATATAACTATTATAATACTGCCCCTGTGTACAAGAATATAACTACTATAATACTGCCCCTATGTACAAGAATATAACTACTATAATACTGTATCCTATGTACAAGAATATAACTACTATAATACTGCTCCTATGTACAAGAATATAACTACTATAATACTGCCCCTATGCACAAGAATATAACTACTATAATACTGCCCCTATGTACAAGAATATAACTACTATAATACTGCCCCTATGTACAAGAATATAACTATTATAATACTGCCCCTGTGTACAAGAATATAACTACTATAATACTGCCCCTATGTACAAGAATATAACTACTATAATACTGTATCCTATGTACAAGAATATAACTACTATAATACTGCTCCTATGTACAAGAATATAACTACTATAATACTGCCCCTATGCACAAGAATATAACTACTATAATACTGCCCCCTATGTACAAGAATATAACTAGTATAATACTGCCCCTATGCACAAGAATATAACTACTATAATACTGCCCCCTATGTACAAGAATATAACTAGTATAATACTGCCCCTATGCACAAGAATATAACTACTATAATACTGCCCCTATGTACAAGAATATAACTACTATAATACTGCTCCTATGTACAAGAATATAACTACTATAATACTGCCCCTATGTACAAGAATATAACTACTATAATACTGCTCCTATGTACAAGAATATAACTACTATAATACTGCCCCCTATGTACAAGAATATAACTACTATAATACTGCCCCCTATGTACAAGAATATAACTAGTATAATACTGCCCCTATGCACAACAATATAACTACTATAATACTGCCCCTATGTACAAGAATATAACTACTATAATACTGCTCCTATGTACAAGAATATAACTACTATAATACTGCCCCTATGTACAAGAATATAACTACTATAATACTGCTCCTATGTACAAGAATATAACTACTATAATACTGCCCCCTATGTACAAGACTATAACTACTATAATACTGCCCCCTATGTACAAGAATATAACTACTATAATACTGCTCCTATGTACAAGAATATAACTACTATAATACTGCTCCTATATACAAGAAAATAACTACTGTAATACTGCCCCCTATGTACAAGAATATAACTACTATAATACTGCTCCTATATACAAGAATATAACTACTATAATACTGCTCCTATATACAAGAATATAACTACTATAATACTGCTCCTATGTACAAGAATATAACTACTATAATACTGCTCCTATGCACAAGAATATAACTACTATAATACTGCCCCTATGCACAAGAATATAACTACTATAATACTGCCCCTATGCACAAGAATATAACTACTATAATACTGCCCCTATGTACAAGAATATAACTACTATAATACTGCTCCTATGTACAAGAATATAACTACTATAATACTGCTCCTATGTACAAGAATATAACTACTATAATACTGCTCCTATGTACAAGAATGTAAGTACTATAATACTGCCCCTATGCACAAGAATATAACTACTATAATACTGCCCCTATGCACAAGAATATAACTACTATAATACTGCCCCTATGTACAAGAATATAACTACTATAATACTGCCCCTATGTACAAGAATATAACTATTATAATACTGCCCCTGTGTACAAGAATATAACTACTATAATACTGCCCCTATGTACAAGAATATAACTACTATAATACTGTATCCTATGTACAAGAATATAACTACTATAATACTGCTCCTATGTACAAGAATATAACTACTATAATACTGCCCCTATGCACAAGAATATAACTACTATAATACTGCCCCTATGTACAAGAATATAACTACTATAATACTGCCCCTATGTACAAGAATATAACTATTATAATACTGCCCCTGTGTACAAGAATATAACTACTATAATACTGCCCCTATGTACAAGAATATAACTACTATAATACTGTATCCTATGTACAAGAATATAACTACTATAATACTGCTCCTATGTACAAGAATATAACTACTATAATACTGCCCCTATGCACAAGAATATAACTACTATAATACTGCCCCCTATGTACAAGAATATAACTAGTATAATACTGCCCCTATGCACAAGAATATAACTACTATAATACTGCCCCTATGTACAAGAATATAACTACTATAATACTGCTCCTATGTACAAGAATATAACTAGTATAATACTGCCCCTATGCACAAGAATATAACTACTATAATACTGCCCCTATGTACAAGAATATAACTACTATAATACTGCTCCTATGTACAAGAATATAACTACTATAATACTGCCCCTATGTACAAGAATATAACTACTATAATACTGCTCCTATGTACAAGAATATAACTACTATAATACTGCCCCCTATGTACAAGAATATAACTACTATAATACTGCCCCCTATGTACAAGAATATAACTAGTATAATACTGCCCCTATGCACAACAATATAACTACTATAATACTGCCCCTATGTACAAGAATATAACTACTATAATACTGCTCCTATGTACAAGAATATAACTACTATAATACTGCCCCTATGTACAAGAATATAACTACTATAATACTGCTCCTATGTACAAGAATATAACTACTATAATACTGCCCCCTATGTACAAGACTATAACTACTATAATACTGCCCCCTATGTACAAGAATATAACTACTATAATACTGCTCCTATGTACAAGAATATAACTACTATAATACTGCTCCTATATACAAGAAAATAACTACTGTAATACTGCCCCCTATGTACAAGAATATAACTACTATAATACTGCTCCTATATACAAGAATATAACTACTATAATACTGCTCCTATATACAAGAATATAACTACTATAATACTGCTCCTATGTACAAGAATATAACTACTATAATACTGCTCCTATGTACAAGAATATAACTACTATAATACTGCCCCTATGCACAAGAATATAACTACTATAATACTGCCCCTATGCACAAGAATATAACTACTATAATACTGCCCCTATGTACAAGAATATATCTACTATAATACTGCTCCTATGTACAAGAATATAACTACTATAATACTGCTCCTATGTACAAGAATATAACTACTATAATACTGCTCCTATGTACAAGAATGTAAGTACTATAATACTGCCCCTATGCACAAGAATATAACTACTATAATACTGCTCCTATGTACAAGAATATAACTACTATAATACTGCCCCTATGCACAAGAATATAACTACTATAATACTGCCCCTATGTACAAGAATATAACTACTATAATACTGCCCCTATGTACAAGAATATAACTATTATAATACTGCCCCTGTGTACAAGAATATAACTACTATAATACTGCCCCTATGTACAAGAATATAACTACTATAATACTGTATCCTATGTACAGGAATATAACTACTATAATACTGCTCCTATGTACAAGAATATAACTACTATAATACTGCCCCCTATATACAAGAATATAACTACTATAATACTGCCCCTATGTACAAGAATATAACTACTATAATACTGCTCCTATGTACAAGAATATAACTACTATAATACTGCCCCTATGCACAAGAATATAACTACTATAATACTGCCCCTATGCACAAGAATATAACTACTATAATACTGCCCCTATGTACAAGAATATAACTACTATAATACTGCTCCTATGTACAAGAATATAACTACTATAATACTGCTCCTATGTACAAGAATATAACTACTATAATACTGCTCCTATGTACAAGAATGTAAGTACTATAATACTGCCCCTATGCACAAGAATATAACTACTATAATACTGCTCCTATGTACAAGAATATAACTACTATAATACTGCCCCTATGCACAAGAATATAACTACTATAATACTGCCCCTATGTACAAGAATATAACTACTATAATACTGCCCCTATGTACAAGAATATAACTATTATAATACTGCCCCTGTGTACAAGAATATAACTACTATAATACTGCCCCTATGTACAAGAATATAACTACTATAATACTGTATCCTATGTACAAGAATATAACTACTATAATACTGCTCCTATGTACAAGAATATAACTACTATAATACTGCCCCCTATATACAAGAATATAACTACTATAATACTGCTCCTATGTACAAGAATATAACTACTATAATAGTGCTCCTATGTACAAGAATATAACTACTATAATACTGCCCCCTATGTACAAGAATATAACTACTATAATACTGCTCCTATGTACAAGACTATAACTACTATAATACTGCTCCTATATACAAGAATATAACTACTATAATACTGCTCCTATATACAAGAATATAACTACTATAATACTGTCACCTATGTACAAGAATATAACTACTATAATACTGCTCCTATGTACAAGAATATAACTACTATAATACTGCCCCTATGTACAAGAATATAACTACTGTAATACTGCCCCCTATGTACAAGAATATAACTACTATAATACTGTCACCTATATACAAGAATATAACTACTATAATACTGCCCCTATGTACAAGAATATAACTACTATAATACTGCTCCTATGTACAAGAATATAACTACTATAATACTGCTCCTATGTACAAGAATATAACTACTATAATACTGCTCCTATGTACAAGAATATAACTAGTATAACACTGCCCCTATACAAGAATATAAGGACCATTATTCTATAACTTTGTCGTTATGTTCTCTGCTTTTCTCACCATATTTTTCAGTTTTGGTAGCCGTTTCTGCCAGCAGATATAAATGAGTCCTGCAATGATGATCATAACACAAATGGATCCGATAATGACCAAAACAATGAAGAGTTTGCCGTAATCGCTCCGGGGAGGGCTGGGCCGGGACTGACAGCTCGCGGTGCTGGAGTAACTTTCAATACCAATCTGTAGAATAGTGAGAACATTTGATTACGGTATTTATTTCTGTTGTTTGTTCATCTTGAAGTTAAATCAGTATTACGGTATATAATGCCGCAGACACACAATATTCCGTAATACGGCAACATTATTTTAATACTATTATCGTTTCTCTTAATAGTTGCATGTATGGAAATGTTCAGATGTGTCCATTACTTTGCTGTGTATAATACAGTGACATGTGAAAGTTTTCACCCCCCTTGGCTTTTTACCTATTTTGTTACATTACAACCTGCGTTTAAATATTTTTGTAATCTGATTTGTGTGTGACGCAATCAGCACTAAATAGTCTAAGCTGGTGAAGTGAGAAAATATAGATATAAGTTAAATTCATGGGATCAAATAACTAAAAATTGGCATGTGCATATATATTTAAGCCTTTTGCTATGAAGCCCCTAAAACGTTGTGGTGCAAGCAATTCCCTTCATAAGTCCCATGCTTAGTGACAGGACGTCCCCCTGTGTGCAATCTAAGTGTCACATATCTGTCAGTATATACACTTTACCTTCTCTGAAAAGCCACAGAGGCTGCAACACCATTACCAAGAGGCTCCACTAACCAGACACCATAAAGACCAAGGAGATCTCCAAACAACACCATGAAGATCTCCAAACAACACCATGAAGACCAAGGAGATCTCCAAACAACACCATGAAGACCAAGGAGATCTCCAAACAACACCATGAAGACCAAGGAGATCTCCAAAAAACACCATGAAGACCAAGGAGATCTCCAAACAACACCATGAAGACCAAGGAGATCTCCACACACTATGAAGACCAAGGAGATCTCCAAACAACACCATGAAGACCAAGGAGATCTCCAAACACCATAAAGACCAAGGAGCTCTCCAAACAACACCATGAAGACCAAGGAGATCTCCAAACAACACCATGAAGACCAAGGAGATCTCCAAACAACACCATGAAGACCAAGGAGATCTCCAAACAACACCATGAAGACCAAGGAGATCTCCAAACAACACCATGAAGACCAAGGAGATCTCCAAACAACACCATGAAGATCTCCAAACAACACCATGAAGACCAACGAGATCTCCAAACAACACCATGAAGACCAAGGAGATCTTCAAACACCATAAAGACCAAGGAGATCTCCAAACACCATGGAGATCTCCAAACAACACTATGAAGACCAAGGAGATCTCCAAACAACACCATGAAGACCAAGGAGATCTCCAAAAAACACCATGAAGAACAAGGAGATCTCCAAACTACACCATGAAGACTAAGGAGATCTCCACACACTATGAAGACCAAGGAGATCTCCAAACAACACCATGAAGACCAAGGAGATCTCCAAACACCATTAAGACCAAGGAAATCTCCAAACAACAACATGAAGCCCAAGGAGATCTGCACACACTATGAAGACCAAGGAGATCTCCAATCAACACCATGAAGACCAAGGAGATCTCCAAACAACAACATGAAGCCCAAGGAGATCTCCACACACTATGAAGACCAAGGAGATCTCCAAACACCATGAAGCCCAAGGAGCTCTCCAAACAACACCATGAAGACCAAGGAGAGCTCTCCAAACAACACCATGAAGACCAAGGAGATCTCCAAACACCATGAAGACCTATGAGATCTCCAAACAAGTCAGGGGCAAAGTTGTAGAGAAGTACAAGTCAGGGTTGCAATATAAGAAAATTTCCCAATCTCTGATGATCCCCCGAGCACCAACAAATCCATTGTCCTCAAATGAAAAAAAACATAGCACCACAACAAACCTGCCAAGAGAGGGCGCCCACCAAAACTCTCAGCCTGGGCAATGAGGGCATTAATCAGAGAGACAGCACAGAGACCAACGGTGACCCTGAAGGAGCTGCAGAGTTCCCAAGCAGAGACTGGAGTATCTGTCCATGTGACCACAGTAAGCCATACACTCCATAGAGGTGGCCTTCATGAAAGAGTGGGCAGAAAAAAAGCCTTTCCTTACACACAAAGATTGTAATGCTCATTTTCAGTTTGTCAAAAGACATATGGGAGACTCCCCAAATGTACAGAGGAAGGTGCTGTGGACAGGTGACACCAAAATTTAACTTTTTGGCCACCAAGGTAAACGCTGTGTCTGACGTGGCGCCTAACCAACATAGCTCCTGATCCCAAGAACACCATCCTCACAGTGAAACATGGTGGTCGCAGCATCATGCTCTGGAGATGCTTTTCGGCAACAGCGGCAGGTAAAATCATCTGATACAAGGGGATGGTGCAGAATACAGGAATATTCTTGAGTAAAACCTGTCTCAGTCTGTCAGTGATTTGAGACTGGGGCGGAGGTTCCTACTCCAACAAAACAATGACCCAAAGTACAACACACGAGTGGTGTAAAGGGAAACATATAAATGTCTTCCAGTGGCCGAGTCACAGCCCGGACCTTACTCCAATGGAGAATCTGTGGTCAGACATGAAGATCGCTGCTCACCAGAGGAAACATCTAACATGAAGGCGCTGGAGCAGTTTTTCTTTGAGGAATGGACAAAAATCCCAGTGGAAAGCTCATAGTGACTTATCCAAAGCGACTTACAGCTGTAATTGCTGAAAAAGGAGGCTCTACAAAGTACTGACTTTAGGGGGGTGAATAGTTATGCACACTGAAGTTTTCAGTTAGTTTGTCCTATTGTCTATGTGTGTAGAGAGCTGACTGCCCTCTACTGGAGATCTGGTAATATTACATGCGATGATTTTTTGCACTTGACCATTAATTAGTTCTATCTTGTAGTCTGAAGATAAATGTATTATTGCGATCAATGGGAGCTGTATACAGCCATATACATTGGGCTCCACCTAGTGGTGACCGCGGGCAGACAGAATGTTATCATGTCTGTGCAGGGAGTTTGGAGCGCTGTGTCACAGAAGCCACTACAAAGATCTATTAAGAAATGAATATACGGCATTTATATAATATAATGTGTATATAAATACACAGTATGGACTACTAACCTCTGCAAGACTCCTCTTTATGTCTCCAAGTGCCGTGAAGACGTCTTTTACAGGAACCACACCTGTGCACAGCAGATAATGGGATTAGATGGATGCAAACGTTAGGGGTCCTTGTAATGACCTAATACTTCTCACAGCTGAGTGTTTGTTACATTTGTATCCACTGCAGACACAGACTGATACATTATACCTGCGCTGATACATTGTAGCAGAATATCAGGACCAGAGAGGGATGATTTTTAGCTCACAGAGGATTGGTCTAGACCAGGGATTGGCAATGTGCAGCTCTGCAGTTATTGTGGAACTACAACTCTCAACATGTCCTGACAGCCAGTGACTGCTGGTTGTTGTAGTGTTCACAAGCGCAACTTTTCATGACTGGTCTGATTTAAAGGGATAGAACCAATCTCATAGAGCGGTGGCATTGTTGGATATACCATCACTTTATAGTTGTGGGGGTCTGACCGTATTGCCCCTCACTGATCTTAATGAATGCTATACCCCTGACTGATAGGTCAGGATCAGTGGAGGTCTCAGAGCTCAGACCCCAGATGACCATAAAGTGATGGCCTAGCCTAATGATAGGCAATCAAGCGTATGAGAAGGGCATACCCCTTTAATAGTGACTCTGCACCACTCTTCCTGCACATTGGTGCCCGCTATTATCTATAGCCCCCCGGTGCGGCTTCATGAGGCCGAGACTTACGCTCCTCGTCTGTGATTGTCATTAGCAGGTGATTATCGTTTTCGTTAGGTTTGCTCAGGAAGATCACCCAGTCCCTCTGAGGCGGGTCCGTTTTCCATGCTAGTGCCCCCTCCAGCAGCGACAGTAGATGTTGCCCCTTCTGCCATCTGAACTCTTCCTATAAAAATAATACCGTAGTTAGGTGATGCCGCCTTTATACGTCAATCCTCCATTACCGCTTATTAAACCCATCAAATGAAAAAAATAATTATTATTCCTGATATCTTTCACTGCAAAAACCACAGTGGGCATCCAGTGGGGAGACAGACCTCGTGTGTCGGGGGCCGCAGACCTCCTGTCTGTACTGAAGAAAGTTATAACAGCTGGAGTTTTTACCAGCCGTTGTAACTGGATCCAAACCGATCTGTCTGAATGGAGGGAGTGCAGAGAGTATCTGAGGCAGGAAGCAGGCTCTCTGTCCACTAATTGTGTCCTATCTCCCAGCTCTGCTACTTCATTGCGGAATCCTCTCTGTCCAATGCTTCTGTCCTGTCTCCCGGCTCTGCTACATCGTTCCTGAATCCTCTCTGTCCACTAATTCTGTCCTATCTCCCGGCTCTGCTACTTCATTGCGGAATCCTCTCTGTCCAATACTTCTGTCCCGTCTCCCGGCTCTGCTACATTGTTCCTGAATCCTCTCTGTCCAATGTTTTTGTCCTGTCTCCCGGCTCTGCTGCATCGTTCCTGAATCCTTTCTCTCAAATGCTTCTGTCCCGTCTCCCGGCTCTGCTACATCGTTCCTGAATCCTCTCTGTCTAATGTTTCTGTCCCGTCTCCCGGCTCTGCTGCATCGTTCCTGAATCCTTTCTCTCCAGTGTTACTGTCCTGTCTCCTGGCTCTGCTACATCGTTCCTGAATCCTCTCTGTCTAATGTTTCTGTCCTGTCTCCCAGCTCTGCTACATCTTTCCTGAATCCTTTCTCTCCAATGCTTCTGTCCCGTCTCACAGCTCTGCTACATCGTTCCTGAATCCTCTCTGTCCAATGTTTCTGTCCCGTCTCGCGGCTCTGCTACATCGTTCCTGAATCCTCTCTGTCCAATGTTTCTGTCCCGTCTCGCGGCTCTGCTACATCGTTCCTGAATCCTCTCTGTCCAATGTTTCTGTCCCGTCTCGCGGCTCGGCTACATCGTTCCTGAATCCTCTCTGTCCAATGTTTCTGTCCTATCTCCCAGCTCTCCAAATCATTCCTGAATCCTCTCTGTCCAATGTTTCTGTCCTGTCTCCCAGCTCTGCTACATCGTTCCCGAATCCTCTCTGTCCAATGTTTCTGTCCCATCTCGCGGCTCTGCTACATCGTTCCTGAATCCTCTCTGTCCAATGTTTTTGTCCCGTCTCGCGGCTCTGCTACATCGTTCCTGAATCCTCTCTGTCCAATGTTTCTGTCCTATCTCCCAGCTCTCCAAATCATTCCTGAATCCTCTCTGTCCAATGTTTCTGTCCCGTCTCCCAGCTCTGCTACATCGTTCCTGAATCCTCTCTGTCCAATGTTTCTGTCCCGTCTCGCAGCTCTGCTACATCGTTCCTGAATCCTCTCTGTCCAATGTTTCTGTCCCGTCTCCCAGTTCTGCTACATCGTTCCTGAATCCTCACTATCCACTAATTCTGTCCTATCTCCCAGCTCTGCTGCTTCATTGTGGAATCCTCTCTGTCTAATGTTTCTGTCCCGTCTCCCGGCTCTGCTACATCGTTCCTGAATCCTCACTGTCCAATGTTTCTGTCCCGTCTCCCAACTCTGCTACATCGTTCCTGAATCCTCACTGTCCAATGTTTCTGTCCCGTCTCCCAACTCTGCTACATCGTTCCTGAATCCTCACTGTCCAATGTTTCTGTCCTGTCTCCCAACTCTGCTACATCGTTCCTGAATCCTCTCTGTCCAATGTTTCTGTCCTGTCTCCCAACTCTGCTACATCGTTCCTGAATCCTCTCTGTCCAATGTTTCTGTCCTGTCTCCCAACTCTGCTACATCGTTCCTGAATCCTCACTGTCCAATGTTTCTGTCCTGTCTCCCAACTCTGCTACATCGTTCCTGAATCCTCTCTGTCCAATGTTTCTGTCCTGTCTCCCAACTCTGCTACATCGTTCCTGAATCCTCACTGTCCAATGTTTCTGTCCTGTCTCCCAACTCTGCTACATCGTTCCTGAATCCTCTCTGTCCAATGTTTCTGTCCTGTCTCCCAACTCTGCTACATCGTTCCTGAATCCTCACTGTCCAATGTTTCTGTCCTGTCTCCCAACTCTGCTACATCGTTCCTGAATCCTCTCTGTCCAATGTTTCTGTCCCGTCTCCCAGTTCTGCTACATCGTTCCTGAATCCTCACTATCCACTAATTCTGTCCTATCTCCCAGCTCTGCTGCTTCATTGTGGAATCCCCTCTGTCTAATGTTTCTGTCCCGTCTCCCGGCTCTGCTACATCGTTCCTGAATCCTCTCTGTCCAATGTTTCTGTCCTGTCTCCCAACTCTGCTACATCGTTCCTGAATCCTCTCTGTCCACTAATTCTGTCCTATCTCCCGGCTCTGCTACTTCATTGCGGAATCCTCTCTGTCCAATACTTCTGTCCCGTCTCCCGGCTCTGCTACATTGTTCCTGAATCCTCTCTGTCCAATGTTTTTGTCCTGTCTCCCGGCTCTGCTGCATCGTTCCTGAATCCTTTCTCTCAAATGCTTCTGTCCCGTCTCCCGGCTCTGCTACATCGTTCCTGAATCCTCTCTGTCTAATGTTTCTGTCCCGTCTCCCGGCTCTGCTGCATCGTTCCTGAATCCTTTCTCTCCAGTGTTACTGTCCTGTCTCCTGGCTCTGCTACATCGTTCCTGAATCCTCTCTGTCTAATGTTTCTGTCCTGTCTCCCAGCTCTGCTACATCTTTCCTGAATCCTTTCTCTCCAATGCTTCTGTCCCGTCTCACAGCTCTGCTACATCGTTCCTGAATCCTCTCTGTCCAATGTTTCTGTCCCGTCTCGCGGCTCTGCTACATCGTTCCTGAATCCTCTCTGTCCAATGTTTCTGTCCCGTCTCGCGGCTCTGCTACATCGTTCCTGAATCCTCTCTGTCCAATGTTTCTGTCCCGTCTCGCGGCTCGGCTACATCGTTCCTGAATCCTCTCTGTCCAATGTTTCTGTCCTATCTCCCAGCTCTCCAAATCATTCCTGAATCCTCTCTGTCCAATGTTTCTGTCCTGTCTCCCAGCTCTGCTACATCGTTCCTGAATCCTCTCTGTCCAATGTTTCTGTCCCGTCTCGCGGCTCTGCTACATCGTTCCTGAATCCTCTCTGTCCAATGTTTCTGTCCCGTCTCGCGGCTCGGCTACATCGTTCCTGAATCCTCTCTGTCCAATGTTTCTGTCCTATCTCCCAGCTCTCCAAATCATTCCTGAATCCTCTCTGTCCAATGTTTCTGTCCTGTCTCCCAGCTCTGCTACATCGTTCCCGAATCCTCTCTGTCCAATGTTTCTGTCCCATCTCGCGGCTCTGCTACATCGTTCCTGAATCCTCTCTGTCCAATGTTTTTGTCCCGTCTCGCGGCTCTGCTACATCGTTCCTGAATCCTCTCTGTCCAATGTTTCTGTCCTATCTCCCAGCTCTCCAAATCATTCCTGAATCCTCTCTGTCCAATGTTTCTGTCCCGTCTCCCAGCTCTGCTACATCGTTCCTGAATCCTCTCTGTCCAATGTTTCTGTCCCGTCTCGCAGCTCTGCTACATCGTTCCTGAATCCTCTCTGTCCAATGTTTCTGTCCCGTCTCCCAGTTCTGCTACATCGTTCCTGAATCCTCACTATCCACTAATTCTGTCCTATCTCCCAGCTCTGCTGCTTCATTGTGGAATCCTCTCTGTCTAATGTTTCTGTCCCGTCTCCCGGCTCTGCCACATCGTTCCTGAATCCTCACTGTCCAATGTTTCTGTCCCGTCTCCCAACTCTGCTACATCGTTCCTGAATCCTCACTGTCCAATGTTTCTGTCCCGTCTCCCAACTCTGCTACATCGTTCCTGAATCCTCACTGTCCAATGTTTCTGTCCTGTCTCCCAACTCTGCTACATCGTTCCTGAATCCTCTCTGTCCAATGTTTCTGTCCTGTCTCCCAACTCTGCTACATCGTTCCTGAATCCTCTCTGTCCAATGTTTCTGTCCTGTCTCCCAACTCTGCTACATCGTTCCTGAATCCTCACTGTCCAATGTTTCTGTCCTGTCTCCCAACTCTGCTACATCGTTCCTGAATCCTCTCTGTCCAATGTTTCTGTCCTGTCTCCCAACTCTGCTACATCGTTCCTGAATCCTCACTGTCCAATGTTTCTGTCCTGTCTCCCAACTCTGCTACATCGTTCCTGAATCCTCTCTGTCCAATGTTTCTGTCCCGTCTCCCAGTTCTGCTACATCGTTCCTGAATCCTCACTATCCACTAATTCTGTCCTATCTCCCAGCTCTGCTGCTTCATTGTGGAATCCCCTCTGTCTAATGTTTCTGTCCCGTCTCCCGGCTCTGCTACATCGTTCCTGAATCCTCTCTGTCCAATGTTTCTGTCCTGTCTCCCAACTCTGCTACATCGTTCCTGAATCCTCACTGTCCAATGTTTCTGTCCCGTCTCCCAACTCTGCTACATCGTTCCTGAATCCTCACTGTCCAATGTTTCTGTCCCGTCTCCCAACTCTGCTACATCGTTCCTGAATCCTCTCTGTCCAATGTTTCTGTCCTGTCTCCCAACTCTGCTACATCGTTCCTGAATCCTCTCTGTCCAATGTTTCTGTCCTGTCTCCCAACTCTGCTACATCGTTCCTGAATCCTCTCTGTCCAATGTTTCTGTCCCGTCTCCCAACTCTGCTACATCGTTCCTGAATCCTCACTGTCCAATGTTTCTGTCCTGTCTCCCAACTCTGCTACATCGTTCCTGAATCCTCTCTGTCCAATGTTTCTGTCCCGTCTCCCAACTCTGCTACATCGTTCCTGAATCCTCACTGTCCAATGTTTCTGTCCCGTCTCCCAACTCTGCTACATCGTTCCTGAATCCTCACTGTCCAATGTTTCTGTCCTGTCTCCCAACTCTGCTACATCGTTCCTGAATCCTCACTGTCCAATGTTTCTGTCCCGTCTCCCAACTCTGCTACATCGTTCCTGAATCCTCACTGTCCAATGTTTCTGTCCCGTCTCCCAACTCTGCTACATCGTTCCTGAATCCTCACTGTCCAATGTTTCTGTCCCGTCTCCCAACTCTGCTACATCGTTCCTGAATCCTCACTGTCCAATGTTTCTGTCCCGTCTCCCAACTCTGCTACATCGTTCCTGAATCCTCACTGTCCAATGTTTCTGTCCTGTCTCCCAACTCTGCTACATCGTTCCTGAATCCTCTCTGTCCAATGTTTCTGTCCCGTCTCCCAACTCTGCTACATCGTTCCTGAATCCTCACTGTCCAATGTTTCTGTCCCGTCTCCCAACTCTGCTACATCGTTCCTGAATCCTCACTGTCCAATGTTTCTGTCCCGTCTCCCAACTCTGCTACATCGTTCCTGAATCCTCACTGTCCAATGTTTCTGTCCCGTCTCCCAACTCTGCTACATCGTTCCTGAATCCTCACTGTCCAATGTTTCTGTCCCGTCTCCCAACTCTGCTACATCGTTCCTGAATCCTCACTGTCCAATGTTTCTGTCCCGTCTCCCAACTCTGCTACATCGTTCCTGAATCCTCACTGTCCAATGTTTCTGTCCCGTCTCCCAACTCTGCTACATCGTTCCTGAATCCTCACTGTCCAATGTTTCTGTCCTGTCTCCCAACTCTGCTACATCGTTCCTGAATCCTCTCTGTCCAATGTTTCTGTCCCGTCTCCCAACTCTGCTACATCGTTCCTGAATCCTCACTGTCCAATGTTTCTGTCCCGTCTCCCAACTCTGCTACATCGTTCCTGAATCCTCACTGTCCAATGTTTCTGTCCCATCTCCCAACTCTGCTACATCGTTCCTGAATCCTTTCTCCCCAATGTTTCTGTCCTGTCTCCCGGTTCTGCTATATCATTGTGGAATCCTCTCTGTCCACTGTTTCTGTCCCATCTCCTGGCTCTGCTACATCGTTCCTGAATCCTCTCTGTCCAATGTTTCTGTCCCGGCTCTGCTACTTGCTATTTATCTAGTTCATTTCCACTGACATAAATTCAGGTTTAGCACCAAAGTCAGGGGTACCAGCCAGGGCCGGGGCAGGTACGTTAAACCTTCGCTGATGTTGCTGGAAAGTCCTCACAAATGAATGGACCATTGCAGAACAGTGAGCCCGGCTCCATAATAGCGGCCATGTATAACACGTCCTGTGGATACTATGGATACGGTGTTGGGGGGGGGGTCACATACTGTGTACGATACATGGATAAAACTATGTAAATGATGGATCGTGAACAATAAGATGCTCATCCCGCAGCGGTAAAACGTAACATAAAAGGCCGTGGACTCGTATTATCAGACCGTGGCCGCCTGTGAGTGAAGGCCGTGGCCACTAATGATGGCCTCCTCCGTGTACCCGGCGACGCTCTGCTGGTACAGAAAGGTCACCGAACGCTTCCACATTCCTACCGCCTGCCAGGAAGGCCGTCTAATCCCAGCTACTGTTGCCATAGTAACACAGAAACCCTGGAGATGGTTAATAAAGACAGTCGACAGTTGTCATGGAGACGGCTAAATCTCAGGGCAGGCTCCGGCCTGCGCTCCAACAATACAATTTGGAGGCAAAAGCCGACACAAATTCCTTGCCAGCTATGGAGGCGATCGCTCACCGCAGACGATAATTGGGGGTTTTGTGATAAACGTATCCTGGTGGGCCGCTCACCCTAACTGTAGTGCGTATGTCGTCCACAGGCCCACATGTAAAAAAAAAAAATGTCTACTGCAACCGCGCTGCTTGAAACAGCTGATTGGAAGGGTATACCGGCCTAATGGAGGCCAAAAGCTTTGTGGCGTGAGTTTATGAGCCGTACATCACCAAGCACAAGGTCGAGTGTCGGATGGAGTGGTGTAAAGCCGCCACCTCTGGTCTCTGGAGGAGACGTATCCTGTGGAGTGACGGATCACGCTTCAGAGCTATCAAAACATGCTGGGAATTATAGTACCACCCCTGCAGGAAATGTAAATATTGGACATCATCTTTATCCAAGTCCATTATATTAAAATACAATGATAAAGCCATTTAATGGGGAATAATGGCGACCAATGCTTACCTTAGTAAAGGCTCCTTTACCAACCACTTTAGTACAGTCACAGTACTATTTAAAGAGGTTATCCCCTATAGCTGCAGTTTGTTTAAAAATGAAAAAAAACAAAACTATTCTCAACTCACCCTCTCCAGGTCCAACGTTGAGGCTCCCCGCTGCTCCTGGTGCCTGTTATTGTCTGCAGTGCTGACATCACGACAACAGCGCTGCAGTCAATCAGTGAGCTCGGCGGCTCTGAGCGGCATTGTGCCGTCAACTCGGGCAGAGCCGCTGAGCTCACAATCACGTATACTGGGAGCAGTAGCACAGTCTCAGCCCTGGACCTGGGGAGGGTGAGCAAAGCGGTTTTTTTTGTTTTTTTTTTAGAAATTGCAGCCAGGGAATGGGTTATTTTATGAAATTGGAAAACCCTTTTAATACTGATTTTGGGGCTGAACCCTAAAGAACCCCTTGCTCACTGCAAGCACCAGGCCGCATTCAGCTCCGGGCTCAGGATAAGAATGACGACGTTTTGGAAAACTACACGGTACTCACGCAGTCAATATCATCCGACATGTTCAGTATAATATAGTTCTTTCCAGCCAGGTTAATCCAATCCTTGCAGATTACCTGGAAATAAAAATGGTAAATGTAACAAGTCCTCGAAAATAAAGAAGTGCGGTAACGCCAGACTGGTCCTTGAAGGAGCTGACACACCAGATACTCTGGTAAGACCAAACATGGAACTATAAGGAATATTTAGGAAATAACCCCCAGCTCCGCTGGTCCACATTACTACTGAGGACCTGGTATCTCCAGAAGGTCCTCCCTCTGGTGGGCTAGCCTGACGTCAGACTTAAGATCTAATCTGGGAAGGACATTTAACAATATATTTAGCTTTTATGGCCCAGTGAACATTATGGCCCGTCATCACTCACTGTACCCCAAATCTTACAACTGTGATTCCAGTGCTCAAGAAACAATAGAGCGTTCACTGCCCGGCCGTACCTGATGGGACGCCACCGATACCTCGCTGGGGACCACTGCTTTGGTCAAATACTCATCTCGTTGGGTAGAGAACCTAATTTTCCCTTCTTCACTGACAATATGCAATGACTGGGTTGCTTGGCCTTCATCTTCATGATATCCAGGTCCGTGAAGGGAATGTCCTGCTGGAAGCCCCCGTGAATCAGCTGGAGGTCCAGGCCGGGTGTTCGACTCGTGGTTGTGGTTTCCATGATGGTTCTTGGACCATGAATGTTTCCTGTTCTTCCTGGAAGGTTTGGCCGTTGGGTGCACAGTAGTAGAGACCACCAGCTTGGAAAGTGTCCTATCCTCAATATTTGGAAACGGTGTCATCCTCTCATTCTGTGCTGTTGCTTTGATGGTGTTTTCTTCTTCTGGGATCTTGGCGCTTGGAGATGATAGTTTGGAGGACTCATCGATGTCCGTAGACCACAACGTTGTAGACGTTTCCACGATTTCTTTAGGTAAACTGCTTCGATCTGTGGTCTCTTCTTGGTTAACACCATAGATGTGTGTGGTATCTGGTCCATCTGTGGAGGAAATAACATATGAACTTCTATTTTTTTACATCTGAGGGGCGTAAACCCATTTTTATCTAATACCTTTTAGAGATGAGGGTTTGTTACAATGTAGACAAGAATTCATGAGCTGAGCCGATATCTCCTGCCCTGATAGTTTGTTACATTTTTTCCCTGCACTGATACATTGTATTAGTTTTGTGTCCAAACTATTTCGTTTACTAAAGATTTTTTTTAGGCAGGAGACAATTGTAACAAGTGAGAAAAAGGTTTGGTCTTCAAAAGTTTTCGGCTTCTGGATATAAACAAGGTTTTATCTATTCACAGACACCAAGCAGAGAACTTACAGTGGTAAAAATAAAAAAAAACCAAAAAAACAAAAAGAACATTAGAAAGATTTTTTTATTAAACAGTAATTGAGAATTATTTACTCAAGACTGAAAGAGTCAGAGGTGAAGACCATGAATTACACAATGGTCTCATCATGCAGCCACGTCACCTCCAATAAAAGCAGATGTGATAGCACAGACCGCCCCACGTAGTACCCAACACACTGCAATGTATGCCCCCCACAATGTTACTGTGAGACTGAATTATACTATACAAACATCTCTACACAAACTACTTATCCTGAATTATACTCCAGAGCTGCACTCACTATTCTGCTGGTGCAGTCACTGTGTACATACGTTACATTACTGATCCTGAGCTACATCCTGTATTATACCCCAGAGCTGCACTCACTAATCTGCTGGTGCAGTCACTGTGTACATACGTTACATTACTGATCCTGAGCTACATCCTGTATTATACCCCAGAGCTGCACTCACTATTCTGCTGGTGCAGTCACTGTGTACATACATTACATTACGGACCCTGAGTTACATCCTGTATTATACCCCAGAGCTGCACTCACTATTCTGCTGGTGCAGTCACTGTGTACATACATTACATTACTGATCCTGAGCTACATCCTGTATTATACCCCAGAGCTGCACTCACTATTCTGCTGGTGCAGTCACTGTGTACATACATTACATTACTGATCCTGAGTTACATCCTGTATTATACTCCAGAGCTGCACTCACTATTCTGCTGGTGCAGTCACTGTGTACATACATTACATTACTGATCCTGAGTTACATCCTGTATTATACTCCAGAGCTGCACTCACTATTCTGCTGGTGCAGTCACTGTGTACATACATTACTGATCCTGAGTTACATCCTGTATTATACTCCAGAGCTGCACTCACTATTCTGCTGGTGCAGTCACTGTGTACATACATTACTTTACTGATCCTGAGTTACATCCTGTATTATACTCCAGAGCTGCACTCACTATTCTGCTGGTGCAGTCACTGTGTACATACATTACTTTACTGATCCTGAGTTACATCCTGTATTATACTCCAGAGCTGCACTCACTATTCTGCTGGTGCAGTCACTGTGTACATACATTACATTACTGATCCTGAGTTACATCCTGTATTATACTTCAGAGCTGCACTCACTATTCTGCTGGTGCAGTCACTGTGTACATACATTACATTACTGATCCTGAGTTACATCCTGTATTATACCCCAGAGCTGCACTCACTATTCTGCTGGTGCAGTCACTGTGTACATACATTACATTACTTATTCGTATTATATTTGAAAGCTACACCTACAATTTTGCTATTTTTTTTTTTTTAACACAGTTACTCCACCAGCAGAATAGTGAGTGCAGCTCTGGAGTATAATACAGGAGGTAACTCAGGATCAGTAATGTAATGTATGTACACAGTGACTGCACCAGCAGAATAGTGAGTGCAGCTCCGGAGTATAATACAGGATGTAACTCAGGATCAGTAATGTAATGTATGTATAGTGACTGCACCAGCAGAATAGTGAGTGCAGCTCCTGAGGTAAAGTAATGTAGTATATTTACTAACTATGTAGAATGATTCTATCATATACTGTATATATGTTGCTTTCAGCGTGGCACACACACATTTCCCAGGTATCCCAGTTTTTAGTCCCCACCTATCTAGCTGTATTTCATGGACACGTCATGCGACCTTCCAGCATTAGGTACAATGTGCAGAATATCGGGGTCTCCGCTTTTACCTGTCTGACTTCTGCTTTGATCTTCGCTGTCATTCGATTTCTTCACTTCATCATCCCAGAAATATTTTGGTGACTGAAAAATGGAGATTTCTTCTGTCTCTTGGCTGGAAAATCCAGAGCCCTGAGGTGTATGGAGGAGGTTGTGCCGAAAGTCGGTGTCCTGGTAGCCGTCAGCGCCGCGCTCGCCAGAATCCACGCTCTCCAGATTGGACAATGACACGTCCAGCAGAGATGTGGAGGAGAGTCCTTCCGTATGGGGGTCCTCGCAGGCGGCCAGGAGGAAGCAGGAGAACCCTGCGGACAGAGACCCGGCTGGTCAGAACCCTTAGACACTAGTATGTAACTGTTGACAAACTACAACTCCCAGCATGCTAGTCGATAACAAACTGATGCATTTTAGTCCCGGTGTGAACCCCAAATGTGTCAGTCACATAAACAATAATGGATTTTTATTTCACTATATCCAAAGATGTAGTTAAAGGGAATATTATATTAAAGGGGTTGTTCCATAAAGCACATTTATCACCTAATCACAGAAAATAGATGAATTCTGACAATGGGGGGCTCAAAATCCTCTGTGTGCATGGAGTGGTAGTGGGCATGTTCTGCATCACTGCATTCACAAGGGGACTTTAGGACCCCAGTCTTGGGATTACCGGGGGTCCCAGAGGATCATACATTTATCTACTACACAGAATATGTACATTGTTTATGGGACAACCCCTTTAAGAATAAAGGATTGTTCTATAATGCCATATGACAGCCTTATAGTAGGTAAATAATACCGCCACATAGTGTCTTATTAATACCACCGTTACGATATGTATTTCTAAAATATTACCACCGCCAACACCACAAGTTTAGACAATGGAGGGGGCGGGATGGTGGAGGCGCTAGGTAGACTGGCCCCTTCGCCCGTGCTATATATGGCGGTTGGAGGGAGTAATTGGTTAAAGACTGACAATCACGATCTGTTTCCAAGAAAGCAGTCGTTCTCAATTACAGGAGCTGCGTTACACCCCTTAATGGGAGGACGCGCGTCGGGGTCACGCAGACACATTACTAAATTAATGATGTGATCCTCGGGGGCCTGTTTAGTGTGATGAACGTCTCGCAGCCGCGACAGATCCCTAATCTCATTACATTTTTTGACACCGTTTCTCAAGCAGGAGGACGTGTGCCAAATAAAGCAGACGGGCTCGTCTGCCGGGCCAAAGAGCTTGCAATCTAATTAAAGTGGCAGACGCTGCGGGACACAATGGCCTCTATATACTGTATATATATAGATTTCAGGGCAGGGCTGGCAGGCCGCCTCTGGACAGTACCCAAGGTGCCATTGTGAGACGTGCCCTCCCTTTGCTGCATGAATTTTTAAAATAGCATGTCTGGTGTCAGACACTGCGACACGACTCGCCGCTGCCATGTCGGTGCCAGAACGAAGCAGATCTTACCCAACAAGAGGTGCCAGGCTCGCAGCATGATCACGTCAGTGTGCTATGTCCACCCTCGGAGCAGAGGACATCCCTATAGCCCAGGCACGGATGGAGGGCACTGCAATGCCAGCTTGCTTCTTCTTTTGTTTCCTCCTTACCGGGGTCTGAGATCTACAGGTGTCTGAGGAACACTGCCCACTTCAAAGTGTCACCTTGCAAATTCCTGTTGAGAAAGAACCATCAAAATCACCAGGGCGTTTAGTGGCGGCGTGGGCATTGACTGCTGGGACCGGCGGGCCAGCGCTGGACATTAGTGCATGCCGGGTCAGTTCTTAGTAGGATAACAGAGGGAGATCTCCCAGCACCGGCTCGATCTTCTAGGATAAGGAGGGCCAGGAGCTGTAAGAGGCCATAGGGGCAGGTGGCAGGGGCATCGCCTAATCTGTGCCAAGACCCAGTGACCGAGCCCAGGGGTCTGTATCCTCCAGCACTGACTGATACATTCTCTGCATCTCCCTGATACATTGTATCCTGCACAGATCCTCACCTCCTCCCTGCAGGGCTGGCGCAGTGTCTGGCTGCAGATCTCCGCTCACCCACATGGTCCTACTGCCCGCACTCTGCCGACAGCTCCTCCTCCGTGCTGCACTACCAGCATACAATGGCACAATATTCTGCAAGTCGACCGGGCAACGGAAGGGGCCGCAATGGCAGCTGGACCCCTAGAGCTGGCACGTAGCCCCCCCCACCCCATATAGGAGCAAAGTGCTATGGAGACAGTTACATCTAGAATTGTGTAGGAGACCAGAAGAGTTGTCATAGTAGCTTCCCAAAAAGAAACATTCATCAATTGCATTTCCTTTTTTTATTTTAATTTTGATTTTGTTATTCGCTGAGGTTTTTCTTGGGACAAATTATCAAATTTTTCGTTAATTTTTTTAAATTTCCTTTTTGCTTGTTTTGCATCTTTTTTTTTTTTTTAGAGCCAAAATGTCACATGTTCTCCTAAAATGACACAAAAAAATTTGTGCTAAAATTTCAGGCGTGTGTAAAAATCACTCCAGTTTCGAGAAATTTTGTGACCCTTTGAAAAGTCACAAATGAAGAATCAGTTCTAAATGCCTTAAACTCGTCCACAATAGTGAAATAAAGAAGTGCAACAAAAAGATGGATAAGGCGCAAAACACTAAAAACTTGACAACAGGCGCAAATGTGATAAGGATTCAGGCACATTGTGATGTAACAGAAACAGACCTCACTGAAGCCCTAGTGATGTCACAGCTAAAATGATGATGTCATAGTAACCTGCCTGACTGGAAACCCCAAGTGATGTCACAGCAGCTCACCTGGCAGAAGAGTTATGATGTCACAGAAGTTTAACTGAGAAAGACCAGCTGTGATGTCATAGTAACTTACATAACTAAAACAGTGTTGTGACATCACAGCTGCTCACCTAATATAGGTCACAGTAGCTTACCCGACCGAAACACATCTTCCATGTCTGAAACAGTTGTGGTCACACCTTCTTATCTAATCTGCACTTGTGAGGTCACAGCTGCTCATCTAATCTCCGCTTGTGATGTCACAGCTGCTTATCTAATCTTCGCTTGTGAGGTCACACCTGCTTATCTAGTCTTCACTTGTGAGGTCACACCTGCTTATCTAGTCTTCACTTGTGATGTCACAGCTGCTTATCTAATCTTCGCTTGTGATGTCACACCTGCCTATCTAGTCTCCACTTGTGAGGTCACACCTGCTCATCTAATCTCCACTTATGAGGTCACACCTACTCATCTAATCTCCACTTGTGAGGTCACACCTGCTCATCTAATCACCACTTGTGAGGTCACACCTGCTCATCTAATCACCACTTGAGGTCACACCTGCTTATCTAATCTCCACTTGTGATGTCACAGCTGCTCATCTAATATCCACTTGTGATGTCACACCTATTATAATCTCCACTTGTTAGGTCACACCTGCTCATCTAACCTCCACTTGTGATGTCACACCTGCTATTCTAATCTCCATTTGTGAGGTCACAGCTGCTTATATAATCTCCAATTGTGAGGTCACACCTGCTTATCTAATATCCACTTGTTATGTCACAGCTGCTATTATAATCTCGACTTGTCATGTCACAGCTGCATATCAAGTCTCCACTTGTGATGTCACACCTGCTTATCTAATCTCCACTTGTGATTCACACCTGCTCATCTAATCTCCGCTTGTGAGGTCACACCTGCTCATCTAATCTGCACTTGTAAGGTCACACCTGCTCATCTAATCTCCACTTGTGAGGTCACACCTGCTCATCTAATCTCCACTTGTGAGGTCACACCTGCTTATCTAATCTCCTCTTGTGAGGTCACACCTGCTCATCTAGTCTCCGCTTGTGATGTCACACCTGCTTATCTAATCTTTGCTTGTGATGTATCACCTGCTTATCTAATCTCCACTTGTGTTGTCACACCTGCTTATTTAATCTCCACTTGTGATGTCACAGCTGCTCAATATCCACTTCTGATGTCACACCTATTATAATCTCCACTTGTGAGGTCACACCTGCTCATCTAATCTCCACTTGAGATGTCACACCTGCTCATCTAATCTCCACTTGTGATGTCACAGATGCTTATCTAATCTCCACTTGTGATGTCACAGCTGCTCTTCTAATATCCACTTGTGATGTCACACCTATAATCTCCACTTGTGATGTCTCACCTGCTCATCTAATCTCCGCTTGTGATGTCATACCTGCTCATCTAATCTGCACTTGTGAGGTCACACTTGCTCATCTAATCTCCACTTGTGAGGTCACACCTGCTTATCTAATCTCCACTTGTGATGTCACAGCTGCTCATCTAATAGCCACTTGTGATGTCACACCTGCTCTTCTAATCTCCATTTGTGATGTCACACCTGCTATTCTAATCTCCACTTGTGATGTCACACCTGCTCATCTAATCTCCACTTGTGATGTCACACCTGCTATTCTAATCTCCACTTGTGATGTCACACCTGCTCATCTAATCTCCACTTGTGATGTCACAGCTGCTTATCTAATCTCCAATTGTGAGGTCACACCTGCTCAACTAATCTCCACTTGTGATGTCACACCTGCTTATCTAATCTCCATTTGTGATGTCACACCTGCTTATCTCCACTTGTGATGTCACAGCTGCTCATCTAATATCCACTTGTGATGTCACACCTATAATCTCCACTTGTGATGTCACACCTGCTCATCTAGTCTCCACTTGTGAGGTCACACCTGCTCATCTAATCTCGACATGTGAGGTCACACCTGCTCATCTAATCTCCACTTGTGAGTTCACGCCTGCTTATCTGATCTCCACTTGTGATGTCACACCTGCTCATCTAATCTGCACTTGTGATGTCACACCTGCTTATCTAGTCTCCACTTGTAAGGTCACACCTGCTCATCTAATCTCCACTTGTGAGGTCACACCTGCTCATCTGATCTCCACTTGTGAGGTCACACCTGCTTATCTAATCTCCACTTGTGATGTCACACCTGCTTATCTAGTCTCCACTTGTAAGGTCACACCTGCTCATCTAATCTCCACTTGTGAGGTCACACCTGCTCATCTGATCTCCACTTGTGATGTCACAGCTGCTCATCTAATAGCCACTTGTGATGTCACACCTGCTCTTCTAATCTCCATTTGTGAGGTCACACCTGCTTATCTAATCTCCACTTGTGATGTCACAGCTGCTCATCTAATATCCACTTGTGATGTCACACCTATAATCTCCACTTGTGATGTCACACCTGCTCATCTAGTCTCCACTTGTGAAGTCACACCTGCTCATCTAATCTCCACTTGTGAGGTCACACCTGCTCATCTGATCTCCACTTGTGATGTCACACCTGCTCATCTAGTCTCCACTTGTGAGGTCACACCTGCTCATCTAATCTGCACTTGTGATGTCACACCTGCTTATCTAGTCTCCACTTGTAAGGTCACACCTGCTCATCTAATCTCCACTTGTGAGGTCACACCTGCTCATCTGATCTCCACTTGTGAGGTCACACCTGCTCATCTGATCTCCACTTGTGATGTCACACCTGCTCATCTGATCTCCACTTGTGATGTATGACCTGCTTATCTAATCTCAACTTGTGATGTCACACCTATAATCTCCACTTGTGATGTCACACATGCTTATCTAATCTGCACTTGTGATGTCATACCTGCTCATCTAGTCTCCACTTGTGATGTCACACATGCTTATCTAATCTGCACTTGTGATGTCACACCTGCTCATCTAAGCTCCGCTTGTGAGGTCATACCTGCTCACCTAATCTCCACTTGTGAGGTCACACCTGCTCATCTAGTCTCCACTTGTGATGTCACACCTGCTCTTCTAATCTCCATTTGTGATGTCACACCTGCTCATCTAATGTCCACTTGTGAGGTCACACCTGCTTATCTAGTCTTCACTTGTGAGGTCGCACCTGTTATTATAATCTCCATGTGTGAGGTCACACTTGCTCATCTAATCTCCACTTATGAGGTCACAACTGCTTATCTCATCTCCACTTGGGATATTTATCAGGCCTCATTCATCAGAGCTGTCTGACAGCAAAAGTGGCCAAGTTATCATTTCCCCATAGCAACCAGAGTTCAGCTGTCATTTCCCCATAGCAACCAGAGCTCAGCTGTCATTTCCCCATAGCAACCAGAGCCCAGCTTTCATTTCCCCATAGTAACCAGAGCCCAGCTTTCATTTCACCATGGCGGCCAGACTGTTCTAAGATGTATACAAGACGGAAATGAAATAGCAGTATTCATGGCCAATGCCTTAAAAAAAAAAACGTAGTGTCCAGACAGCCGGCTTTGTTGCATAAGGAGTAAGAGAAGCCGGAGGAAATTAAGAAGAACAGGAGAACAACATGGCGGCCTGCCCTGAGCCTGCAAGTATCAGCAGGGACAGGGTTAAAAAGGACTGTCCGCACAGAATGACTGTTCCATCTGCTGCCATGAAGCGCCGATGGTTTGAACATTCTGTGCGGAGTCCCTTTAAAAACGAGGAGGAGACAGGAGTGCAGGATTGTGGCTACCAAATGGCAGACGGCCATGGATATTCGTTAGGTCAGTTTTCATCAGAATGTATCAGCGTCACGCAGATCACGATGATGCTTTTAGTCCTGGTCTGACACCCCATGGTCGGCCCCAGACATGCCCCCGTTATTGTGCAGAGGCATAGTGCGAGAGACGGGATACAAGAACCCTCTAAGGAACATACATTACAAAAAAAAAACAATGTTAGAAAATTTTGGCTTAAAAAAAAAGAAAGTCATAACATTCCAATTAAATTGCACCATCTCAGATTCCAGTTCACAGTCACTCTCCCACCGCGCCCCAACAGCCGCATGCTTCATTACATGGCAGCACAACACCCCTTTAATGCAGGCGGAGCAGGAAAGCCCACCTGTAAGGTGCAGCCCCTCCAACATAGCGGGATGCAGACCGTACCCCGGGCACCCAGACTGTAAGGAAACGCCGCAGCCGGCAGATGCCAGTCTGACCCGATTTAGCAAATCTCTGTTCACCTCTAATTACCCATCTGCTATTTGGAGTCTTCAGAGCTTAAGCGTCAATCTGCTGCCGAGTGTCAGACGTCAGCACCATTCCGTATGGCGCAGACATCACAGATCTTACCTGCAGGTTTATCGCACACGCCTGGTGTATGTCACCCTCTGCACCGCAGCATAAAGCGACGCTCTGAAGATCTGCGCCGCAGGCAAACTTACGATGCAGATTTTTAGAACGAACTTAAGCTGCCGATTACCTATCTGGTAATAATATGGCAGCCATTTAACAGATACTCCAGAAGAGCGGCTCAAAGCCAGCAAAAGTATAGAGAGCACATGGTGTGGCTCCGACGTACAGGATAAAACATGGTCAAGTGATGTCAGTCCGAAAACCCCCATACAGCCAGGTGCAAAGACCCCGTAACAAGAGCAGATGCAATGGGACATGCCTGTCATTTTCCAGCACAGATTTGGAAAGCAGCTCATGTGCTCGTCCTCCATGGGTCCAGTGCCATACCGTCACCGCTGCACCAATCTCAGGGTTTTGGCTTCACTGAACTTAGCAACTCCACTGATGTACAAGAGAAAGAGCTGCCGAGTGATTGGCTGCAGCGGTTATGAACGATGTCTGATTAACAGCGACACTGCTGCTGCAACAACTATCTGCTTTTATGTTATTTTACATTTAGAAAACCCAACTAAAGCAGAAAACCTCTTTAAAATTACAAAATGCTTAATATCACTATATGCATGAACCCCCGAGACGGTCACCCTTCTGGTAAGACAATCAGACAACTATCAAACAAACGTTATATTTCACTAGAAAATTACATATTTCATCAGTATCAAATATACAAGAGACGTCCTATCGCAGAAGTAACGTGTCCCGAGCACAAAAAGTCAATGTTTATGGCCGTGCGTGTGGCCGAACGTTGCGCACATTGCTCTAGACAAACCAGTAACAAGAACATTAAACTGGGGGTGACGAGCTTCCCATGGAGAGCGGCCGGTCCAACGCCATTTTACCACGGCACTGAGAATCCGGTCTCTTTAGATGAAGATTATCACGGGCGTCACGCCTCGGTGCTGCAAAAGCAGATTTGCCACAAGATCTTTTCTTCCCCCCATTATGTGCTGACAGAGGTCCATGTGTCCCGCATCGCATCCGCGGAGCGCCGGCTCAGAACTGCTGGATAATGAGTTTCTTCTTCACGTCGTGCGAGAACCTGTTCATCTTGAACAATTCGCTGTCGTAAAATGCCGACAGGTTGTGGATATTAATCTGCCGAGCCTGAGGGGAAATACAAAGAGGCTTAAACATCGGGACATTAATAAAGACCGGGGTTCATTTACACAGAGTTTGCATTGAACGTTTGGCGCGGCGGGCCCGTGCTACACATCTACATCCTACAGCAACGATGCATCGAAACGTGCAGCCGGCAGTGACCGCTGATGTGCATGCAATGTGTGAACACGGCCACAGAAAACATTTCCATATGTTGTCACCATTAGCTGGAATTCAGATGGATTTCTTTTTTTCTTCCAAAAAGCACTCAAGCAATTACAGGTTGTATCTATTTTCACTACAGCATCCATTGATGTTGCAACCCTGTACACCAGCAGCGACGCTTGCACCATTGATGTTGCACCCCTGTACACCAGCCGTGACGCTTGCACCATTGATGTTGCACCCCTGTACACCAGCAGCGACGCTTGCACCATTGATGTTGCACCCCGTACACCAGCCACGACACTTGCACCATTGATGTTGCACCCCTGTACACCAGCCGCGACGCTTGCACCATTGATGTTACACCCCATACACCAGCCGCGACGCTTGCACCATTGATGTTGCACCCCGTACACCAGCCGCGACGCTTGCATCATTGGTGTTGCACCCCATACACCAGCCGCGACGCTTGCACCATTGATGTTGCACCCCGTACACCAGCCACGACGCTTGCACCATTGGTGTTGCACCCCGTACACCAGCAGCGACGCTTGCACCATTGATGTTGCACCCCGTACACCAGCCACGACACTTGCACCATTGATGTTGCACCCCTGTACACCAGCCGCGACACTTGCACCATTGATGTTACACCCCATACACCAGCCGCGACGCTTGCACCATTGATGTTGCACCCCGTACACCAGCCGCGACGCTTGCATCATTGGTGTTGCACCCCGTACACCAGCCGCGACGCTTGCACCATTGATGTTGCACCCCGTACACCAGCCACGACGCTTGCACCATTGGTGTTGCACCCCTGTACACCAGCCGCGACGCTTGCACCATTCATGTTGCACCCCGTACACCAGCCACGACGCTTGCACCATTGGTGTTGCACCCCGTACACCAGCCGCGACGCTTGCATCATTGGTGTTGCACCCCGTACACCAGCCGCGACGCTTGCATCATTGGTGTTGCACCCCGTACACCAGCCGCGACGCTTGCATCATTGGTGTTGCACCCCGTACACCAGCCGCGACGCTTGCATCATTGGTGTTGCACCCCGTACACCAGCCGCGACGCTTGCATCATTGGTGTTGCACCCCGTACACCAGCCGCGACGCTTGCATCATTGGTGTTGCACCCCGTACACCAGCCGCGACGCTTGCATCATTGGTGTTGCACCCCGTACACCAGCCGCGACGCTTGCATCATTGGTGTTGCACCCCGTACACCAGCCGCGACGCTTGCATCATTGGTGTTGCACCCCGTACACCAGCCGCGACGCTTGCATCATTGGTGTTGCACCCCGTACACCAGCCGCGACGCTTGCACCATTGGTGTTGCACCCCGTACACCAGCCGCGACGCTTGCATCATTGGTGTTGCACCCCGTACACCAGCCGCGACGCTTGCATCATTGGTGTTGCACCCCGTACACCAGCCGCGACGCTTGCATCATTGGTGTTGCACCCCGTACACCAGCCGCGACGCTTGCACCATTGATGTTGTACCCCGTACACCAGCCACGACGCTTGCACCATCAGTTTGTACTGTGCAAGCAAGCGGGAAATGACGGTCACTTCCGATGTGAAAGTCGCTGGATAACCCCTTTAAATCCTTTGTAGTTGCAATACGCTTTTGGACATTAGACGGCGATAACACAGGAGCGTTTTAGCATCTGTATTTTACTGCAAGTCAGCTTTGGCTTTACTTCTACTGACCCCAGGGGATTATTGATCCCTACGAACCAGTTGGTTCTGGTCTTAACCCCTTCATGACCTCAGGAGTTTTCGTTTTTCCGTGTTCCGTTTTTCACTCCCCTCCTTCCCAGAGCCATAACTTTTTTATTTTTCCGTCAATTTGGCCATGCGAGGGCTTATTTTTTGCGGGACGAGTTGTACTTTTGAACGACATCATTGGTTTTAGCATGTCGTGTACTAGAAAACGGGAAAAAAATTCCAAGTGCAGTGAAATTGCAAAAAAGGTGCAGTCCCACACTTGTTTTTTGTTTGGCTTTTTTGCTAGGTTCACTAAATACTAAAACTCACCTGCCATTATGATTCTTCAGGTCAGTACGAGTTCATAGACACCTAACATTGCTAGCTTATTTTTTACCTAAATGGTGAAAAAAAATTCCAAACTTTGCTAAAAAAAAAAAAAAAAAAAAAAAAGAATTGCGCCATTTTCCGATACTCGTAGCGTCTCCATTTTTCATGATCTGGGGTTGGTTGAGGGCTTATTTTTTGCGTGCCGAGCTGGCGTTTTTAATGATAGCATTTTGGTGCAGATACGTTCTTTTGATCGCCCGTTATTGCATTTTAATGCAATGTCGTGGCGACAAAAAAAACCACGTAATTCTGGGGTTTCAAATTTTTTTCTCTCTACGCTGTTTAGCGATCAGGTTAATGCTTTTTTTTTTTTAATTGATAGATCGGGCGATTCTGAACTCGGCGATACCAAATGTGTAGGTTTGATTTTTTTTTTATTGATTTATTTTGATTGGGGCGAAAGGGGGGTGATTTAAACTTTATTTTTTTCACATTTTTTTTATTTTTTTTAACTATTGCCATGCTTCAATAGCCTCCATGGGAGGCTAGAAGCTGGCACAACACGATCGGCTCTGCTACATAGCAGCGATCTGCTGTTCGCTGCTATGTAGCAGAAAATCAGGTGTGCTGTGAGCGCCGACCACAGGGTGGCGCGCACAGCTGCCGGGGATCTGTAACCATAGAGGTCTCAAGGACCTCTATGGTTACAATACTGAAGCATCGCCGACCTCCGATCATGTGACGGGGGTCAGCGATGCGCTCATTTCTGGCCGCCCGGATGCGGTAGTTAAATGCCACTGTCTGCATTTGACAGCGGCATTTAACTAGTTAATAGGCACGGGCAGATCGCGCCTATTGCGGGCTCATGTCAGCTGTTCAAAACAGCTGACATGTCCCGGCTTTGATGCGGGCTCACCGCCGGAGCCCGCATCAAAGAGGGGCTTCTGACCTCGGACGTACTATCCCGTCCGATGTCAGAAAGGGGTTAATGCCTCCAAATCGGGCTGGAACTGGCAGTCCCAACGCCGCCACCAAAAATGCACCAGTGTTACGGCCACCGAGGATGAGACGTTCATAGTTTAAGGCCGCTGCTACCACGTACTCTACCTTGTCTACGAGATCTTTCTCCGAGACCTCGATGGAGTCCTGCTGTGCGCCGTATCTGTTCCTCTGGTAGGTCACTTGCTCGGCCACCAGCTGCTTCACTATGAAGAGCAGAAGCTCGTTGTTGTCTCTTCTGAACGCCAAGTATCGGGCAAACGTCTGCAGAAAATACATATTGTGCATTAAATCACTTTTCAGTCTAGTGCTCCTGCAGACGGGTCCAGCAAAAAGTCGCACGAGACCTTCTGCGATGCAGCATGATGTGCACAGTGACCTACCTTCCTCATGCTTCTCATAACACTGAATTTCTGCGTGTCAATGAAACTCTCCAGCATCACTCTTATGGCCATATTCACATCATCTTCGACCACGTAATCCCTCAAATGCATTCGTGCGTGCGCTTCCGCCATACGGATCATTGATTCAATGTGTCGCACTGTGATGGGGATACTGCCGGTTGCCTGAAGGAAACAAAAGGTTAAAACAGGAGAAGGATTATTACATTATGTACCGGTTCTGTGACACAAAAGGTAAAAGTACAAGAAAGTAAAGGTGCCACAGCGCCACCTGGTGGGTAAAGTAGAATACAGCAGCGCCACCGAGTGTGCAAAGAAGAATACAGCAGCGCCACCACGTGGATAAACAGTATTGCAGCAGCGCCACCTGGTGGGCAAAGTAGAATACAGCAGCGCCACCGAGTGTGCAAAGAAGAATACAGCAGTGTCACCACGTGGATAAACAGTATTACAGCAGCGCCACCTGGTGGGCAAACTGATACAGCAGTGTCACCTTGTGGACAAACCATAATAAAGCAGCGTTACTTTTACAATTCCCAAATTAAAAAAAAAATAATAAAAATATAGATGCAGGGCTTACCATGGACTCTTTCCTGAGATCACTGTACATTTTTGCCACTTTATCCTGATCCATCTGGTTCAGCTTTGGGTGGACCTTCTCCTTGGCATATATAATGTATTTCTTCAGAACTTCTTGGGGCAGTGGCTCCACGCCAAATGTATTGGGCAGAACGATTTCTTCTGCGTCGCCATTTACAACATCTTTGTTGCTAGGATGATGCTTTATATGGCTGCCGACCACAAACCTGGCCAGCATTTCATCCTTAAAATGACAGAAAATCGTTATTACTATAAAAAGGCCACAAGATGAGCCACGAGATAAGTCATGCTGCCGAGCAGCGCAGGAAAGGAACATGGAATGGAAGAATCTTACAGCTGAGGCTTCAGGCTCCCTCTAGTGGCTAAAAAAGAGAAGTGCAGAGCCTGATTCTAGTATCCATTTTATTCTATTGATTAAACAGTCCCTGTACTATCCAACAATTAAATTTAAATTTTTATAGTGCGACAATCTGCAAATCACATATATATGTAGTTTGTTTGTTTTTTTTCCTCCTGGAATACTGTCCGTCAACCATTTTTTCTGTTGTAAAAACTTTAATCCATCATTTAAGGAGACATCCATATCAACTACAGGAAGCCAGCGGCGGTGGGTCCTCATCACCCACATGTGGTCTCCTGTCTGTCGCACTGCATACAGGCATAACAGAGGAAGGCTTTCAGACCAGTACAATTGAGCCATTGGATGATGGCAGGCACAGTGCATGAGGGAAAGATAGTTCCAGCACCAATAGCTCTGGCCGAATGCGGATTAAGAGGGGTTGCATGGTTACATACAGAGCATGACAAATCAGGACAGTTCATAAATAAAGGTGTGAAATGAGCACTTCTGCTTTTTGGGGAGCATCGCTGCTAAAATATTTTGGAAATATGGGTTTTATTCTGTTATAGTCAGGAGCTTTGAATAAAAGGAAATTCAGAAGGTTCTTCACCTGCACAGGGTCCACCGTGTCTCTCACCACACACAGAACGTCAAATCGAGACACAATGGGCTCCGTCAGATCCACGTTCTCGGAAAATGTTAACGATGGATCATAACGTCCTCCTAAAAGCAAGTAAAAGTCATTGAGGATCTGGCCAGGTGCAAGGCTTGTGACTGGGGCAAAATAAAAGAATTAAACAACGTTTTTACCAATGGGGTTGGCCGCAGCAATGACGGTGCAGCGAGCCTGCAAGGACGTGACAATGCCGGCCTTGGAGATGGAGATGCTCTGCTGCTCCATGGCTTCGTGGATGCTGGTTCTGTCCTGGTCATTCATCTGCAAAAGTGTCAGATGCATAAATACGCAAATAGGCGAAGGAAGGAATCTCTACATGCTGCACCTGTAACTTACTACTCACCTTATCAAACTCATCGATCAAGCACACTCCCCTGTCCGCCAAGACCAGAGCGCCGGCTTCCAGCGTCCACTCCTTGGTCACCGGATGCCGCTGGACGTAAGCCGTCAGACCCACAGCGGAAGCCCCCTGGCCGGTGGTGAACACAGCCCTGCTGGCCACTTTCTCCACATACTTCAGGAATTGGGATTTTGCCGTCCCGGGGTCACCGCACAGCAACACATTGATGTCCCCACGGACTTTGTGCTTTCCACCTAAGGGGGAGAAATAATCATTTTAATCACAACGATCTTTATCCAAGATTATGACAAATCCGATGATCGCTTCAACAACTGCTCGGCCGGGTGGAAACTATCCCCTTAATTAGCCGTTAAAGGAGCAAAACCCCACTCACTATACGCTGGAAACATCCCTCCGACAAGCCCAAGTGTTATGCACCCACCTGGGTTTTTCGGTTCTCCTCCAAATAAAGCGAGAGCCAAGCCTCTCTTGATGTCTTCGTGTCCATAGATAGATGGACCGATGCTGGCAAAAATCTGCAATAAAGCGACCACTGATATTACAGACCGGTCTCCGACAATAAAGCCAAGGTCGTGAGTACAGCTCGTTATCTACGTCTGCCCTCTCACCCGCTCTCCGATCCGCTCGTCTTTGGAAAGGGCCACGATGGCTTTCACGTCTTCATCAGTCAGTTCACCCACGGCCACCTTGTCGTCTTTCTTGGTGATGTGATTGGCGAGGATGACGGTGGCAAATACCGGGAAACCGTTGGCCGTATTCAGCGATCCATCGTAGTTGTTGTGATAAATCCCAGTGAGCTCCTGTCGGGAAGGACAACAACACCAAATTATGTAATGGGGGTCCTAATGATCTCCGGAGACTGGTTTTTAAAGAAGGTGCTCCCAACTCAAAAAGTGGAGGCAGAAACTTCATAACTGGAGGGGGTCCGACCTGAGAATTAAGGAGCGCCCCCAACTACAGGAAAGAAATCCAAAGTGGTGCCCTGTCCATGCACAGAAAATGGAGAGGAGGGTGCAGCACTGAATTAGGACTGCACCCCTTTCTGGGTTTTCCATGCATGGTCTGCAAACCACGGCACCGCTGTGATGTGAAGCCAACTGGCGAGGGTCCTGGACCAAGTAATTCCGCTTTATAAAAGGTGGGAATACCTCTCCAACTTTAGGCAGTACTCACGATTTCATCTCCTGGTTTACAGCTGTCCACCAAATCAGCGAGGAGGATGGCATCTTTGGAGCGAGGAAGCCTGCCGGCCGCCACCTTCCCTGGGCTCTCCTGAATGGTGATGCGCTGGTAGTTCTGGTACACAGTCTGGGAAAGAAAATAAATAAGTTAATGGCGAGAAAGGAAACTTTTTTTTTGCACTTCCAGAACTTTCATAAACTAGCGTCGTACCTCCTCCATGTTGATTTCAAACGGCCCCAAGGACTGGCACTCCGGACAGGATCCCGGCTTCACCTCCTGGTTCTGAGACTGGAAGAAGGGCCCCAGGACAAAGTTGCACTTGTTACAGTTGTACTTGACCATGCTGAGCTGCGGCAGGACCCCCGTACAGCATGTCACCACCCCGCTGGTACGGATCAGTTGGTTCAGGTGCAGCTGCCTGGACGGGACGCAACACAAGATGCACGGTCAGATGACGGCACAAACGCTCCACGTTATTCCTGAAGCCACGGACGGCAGCCGGACTCCTCACCTGAGCGAGCGGAGCTCTTCCACCAGCGGGAGGTGAGAGATGCGGACGTGGATCTCACGGGCAATGCGGTCATATTTGGGGTACATGACCAGAACGACCTCCTTTGCGGCCTCGTCGAAAACCTTCAACATTTCTGCAGGGGCTTCAGGGAGGAAATACGCCAAGACGTGCTCCCGGGCGGCCAGGTCCTCGTAGTTCACCACCAGGCTCTCCTTGTTCTCTGGAGGGAGATTATCACACAGATCACTAGACGGAACGTCCATCTCCAGCCCCCCCGATATCAGAAGGGAACGTTCTAGACAAACCCCATCAGGGCGCACAAGGATCCCGCTATGGAGGACCCCCGGTACCTTTGCACATGTCGCTGATCTTCTCCTTGAAGACATTGTGCCCATGCTCGTCGACGTGGGTCCTCAGGAAGTTTTTGAACCGATGGTAAATCTCCAGGCGGGTGGCGGCCATAGACACCCACTCTCTCACCGTGTAGCCCTTCATGTCTTCCAGGTTCTCAATGCTTTCAATCATCTCTTCATCTTCGTCCAGGACGCCTTCTGCAGCACGCTCGGCCAGACGACGTTTACGGGCCGGACGATCTTCCTCCTCTTCGTCACTGTCTAATCACAAGAAAGAAAAAAAAAATAAATAAATAAAAAAAAGGAAGATCAACATCTGGTTTCCATTCAGTGACAGCAAGCAGATCTGACACAATCACCATCAGGCCTACCATAGAGCAGCCCTCTGCGCATGCGCCCCAGATCCCGGCCCATCTCCCGGTCTCGCATTCTCATGGCCTGTTCAGCCGCGTCTCTCTGACTGGCGGTGAGATCCTCGACATCCTCATCGTCCAGCCCCTCGGCCTCGTACACGTCCAGCTCAGAAATGGCCCGGTAATCCCTGGAAGTAACAGCAGAGATGACAATGCTGACTGCAGCGTGGGCCGCCGGCGGCCCGGAGGGGGTCGGCTTATCGGTACCTCTCCATGCCGTCTCCGATCAGCTCCTCCCCATCTTCCTCCTCGTTCACCGGAAGACCCTCATCTCCCAAGAGGCCTTCAGACTCATCCTCGAAGGGAGGAAGATCTCGCCCGGGACTGGACGTGAGGGCATCGCCGCGCCTGGAGCCGCCTCTGGGGCTTGTGGCAAAAGAGAACGATTCTGAGGAATCCTGCAAGTGAAGGGTTAACGGGTCAGCAGCTGCAGAACTTCATTGTCTGATGGATGGTGGAAAAAGGAAAACAACACTGGATCATTCCAACATGGGGGTGTGCAGCATCGCCCCTCAGTACCCGGAGCAAAACATGCAGCTGGATTGCGGCCCCCGAGGAGCGACTCAGCCCACCGTTACCCCAGCTACATGAAGATGTCCCCTCATCACTGGGCTCCGGGCCAGAAATCTGCACCAGAACAGTCACAACGCCTCGTAGGAAGAGGCCAACGTGTCCAACACGAAAGGAGAATAACTATTCCCCCCGGTGCTCACAGGACAGGTACAGAAGCCCCCCAGGTGCGCACAGAACGAGCCAGAAGCCCCCCCCCCCGATGCGCACAGGACGGGCACAGAAGACCCCCAGGACGGTCACAGAAGCCCCCGGTCCGGCCGGTGCACGGTCAAGGAACATCACCATTTGGACATGTAATATTCTATGGGTGACGCCACCACTAACCGTAGGCTGGATCACCACCGGCCGCACCGAACACTCAGCGCTTTATTATTTGTGCAGTCGTTTATTCTCATGGTCACAAATGTAAAATTTACTGAAACAAATATAAACCTAAAAATTACATTCCAAACCCAATTCAACTATGACGTGAAGACAGAGCCCAACAGTGGGGTAGGGGGACACCCCGTGATGTGATGACAGAGCCCAACAGTGGGGTAGGGGGACACCCCGTGATGTGATGACAGAGCCCAACAGTGGGGTAGGGGGACGCCCCGTGATGTGATGACAGAGCCCAACAGTGGGGTAGGGGGGCGCCCCGTGATGTGATGACAGAGCCCAACAGTGGGGTAGGGGGGCGCCCCGTGATGTGATGACAGAGCCCAACAGTGGGGTAGGGGGGCGCCCCGTGATGTGATGACAGAGCCCAACAGTGGGGTAGGGGGACGCCCCCTGAGGTGATGACAGAGCCCAACAGTGGGGTAGGGGGGCGCCCCGTGATGTGATGACAGAGCCCCCCGGTGGGGTAGGGGGACACCCCCTGATGTGATGACAGAGCCCAACAGTGGGGTAGGGGGACACCCCGTGATGTGATGACAGAGCCCAACAGTGGGGTAGGGGGGACACCCCGTGATGTGATGACAGAGCCCAACAGTGGGGTAGGGGGGCGCCCCGTGATGTGATGACAGAGCCCCCCGGTGGGGTAGGGGGACGCCCCCTGAGGTGATGACAGAGCCCCCCGGTGGGGTAGGGGGCGCCCCGTGATGTGATGACAGAGCCCCCCGGTGGGGTAGGGGGACGCCCCCTGAGGTGATGACAGAGCCCCCCGGTGGGGTAGGGGGACGCCCCATGATGTGATGACAGAGCCCCCCGGTGGGGTAGGGGGACACCCCGTGATGTGATGACAGAGCCCCCCGGTGGGGTAGGGGGACGCCCCCTGAGGTGATGACAGAGCCCCCCGGTGGGGTAGGGGGCGCCCCGTGATGTGATGACAGAGCCCCCCGGTGGGGTAGAAGGACGCCCCCTGAGGTGATGACAGAGCCCCCCGGTGGGGTAGGGGGACGCCCCATGATGTGATGACAGAGCCCCCCGGTGGGGTAGGGGGACGCCCCCTGATGTGATGACAGAGCCCCCCGGTGGGGTAGAAGGACGCCCCCTGATGTGATGACAGAGCCCCCCGGTGGGGTAGGGGGACGCCCCATGATGTGATGACAGAGCCCCCCGGTGGGGTAGGGGGACGCCCCCTGATGTGATGACAGAGCCCCCCGGTGGGATAGGGGGACGCCCCCTGATGTGATGAGAGCCCCCGGTGGGATAGGGGGACGCCCCCTGATGTGATGAGAGCCCCCGGTGGGATAAGGGGACGCCCCCTGAGGTGATGACAGAGCCCCCCGGTGGGATAGGGGGGCGCCCCGTGATGTGATGAGAACCCCCCCGGTGGGGTAGGGGGACGCCCCATGATGTGATGACAGAGCCCCCCGGTGGGATAGGGGGACGCCCCCTGATGTGGTGACAGAGCCCCCCGGTGGGGTAGGGGGACGCCCCATGATGTGATGACAGAGCCCCCCGGTGGGGTAGGGGACGCCCCCTGATGTGATGACAGAGCCCCCCGGTGGGGTAGAAGGACGCCCCCTGATGTGATGACAGAGCCCCCCGGTGGGGTAGGGGGACGCCCCATGATGTGATGACAGAGCCCCCCGGTGGGGTAGGGGGACGCCCCCTGATGTGATGACAGAGCCCCCCGGTGGGATAGGGGGACGCCCCCTGATGTGATGAGAGCCCCCGGTGGGATAGGGGGACGCCCCCTGATGTGATGAGAGCCCCCGGTGGGATAAGGGGACGCCCCCTGAGGTGATGACAGAGCCCCCCGGTGGGGTAGGGGGACGCCCCATGATGTGATGACAGAGCCCCCCGGTGGAGGACGACAGGTTTATAGTCAGCAACTTTACTACAATGTTGGAAATATCAGCGAGGAGCCGTCACTGGAGACGGATTACACCGCGTGGATTCTCTCTGCGGCCTCTCATGCTCCGGCCCCGGCTAACATAACAGACCGTGCTGGGCGATGTAGTCCCACAGCTGGCCCATGTCCCCCGCTCGGCTCCCCGCGCTCCTCCGTCCCCCGCTCACCGCCATGTCGCTGCTGCTCCGGACTCTCCGCTCACACACTTCTGTCTTTCTCCTTCCCGCGGTTTGGCGCGAAAATACCACGTGACCAGCTCAAGCCCGCGAAAATCTCTTCGTTTGCATAAACCCCGCCTTCTCGAGGGCGGACCCTCGCAACTTCCGGGCTTCCAATTGGTCATTACAAGGAGGCGGGGTAATACGGCTTCTGAATAAGTGAGTGATTGTAATAAGAGGCGGAGTAACGCTGCAGGTGGGCGGGGCGTTGGGATCATGGCTGTGATAGAGAGATAGTGCTTGTGTCGCGATTTTTTTGGGATTGGATTCAGCAAAAAAAACTGCTGCGGTTTGTGTAGATAGAGCTATGTCAGGGAGCCGCGGGGACACTACAACTCCCAGCATGCCCCCAATGCAAGTTTCAATTCACAGAAGGTTCTAGCGTTATAGAATATACGGGATTCTCTGGGGGCGTGTCCGTCACCCTGAACCACCCTGGGGGCGTGTCCGTCACCCTGAACCACCCTGGGGGCGTGTCCATCACACTGAACCACCCTGGGGGCGTGTCCGTCACCCTGAGCCACACTGGGGGCGTGTCCGTCACCCTGAGCCACACTGGGGGCGTGTCCGTCACCCTGAGCCACGCTGGGGGCGTGTCCGTCACCCTGAGCCACGCTGGGGGCGTGTCCGTCACCCTGAGCCACTCTGGGGGCGTGTCCGTCACCCTGAACCACCCTGGGGGCGTGTCCGTCACCCTGAACCACCCTGGGGGCGTGTCCGTCACCCTGAACCACCCTGGGGGCGTGTCCGTCACACTGAACCACCCTGGGGGCGTGTCCATCACACTGAACCACCCTGGGGGCGTGTCCGTCACCCTGAGCCACCCTGGGGGCGTGTCCATCACACTGAACCACCCTGGGGGCGTGTCCGTCACCCTGAGCCACACTGGGGGCGTGTCCGTCACCCTGAGCCACACTGGGGGCGTGTCCGTCACCCTGAACCACACTGGGGGCGTGTCCGTCACCCTGAGCCACACTGGGGGCGTGTCCGTCACCCTGAGCCACACTGGGGGCGTGTCCGTCACCCTGAGCCACGCTGGGGGCGTGTCCGTCACCCTGAGCCACGCTGGGGGCGTGTCCGTCACCCTGAGCCACACTGGGGGCGTGTCCGTCACACTGAACCACCCTGGGGGCGTGTCCATCACCCTGAACCACCCTGGGGGCGTGTCCGTCACCCTGAACCACCCTGGGGGCGTGTTCGTCACCCTGAACCACCCTGGGGGCGTGTTCGTCACCCTGAACCACCCTGGGGGCGTGTTCGTCACCCTGAACCACCCTGGGGGCGTGTCCGTCACCCTGAACCACCCTGGGGGCGTGTCCGTCACCCTGAACCACACTGGGGGCGTGTCCGTCACCCTGAGCCACACTGGGGGCGTGTCCGTCACCCTGAGCCACACTGGGGGCGTGTCCGTCACCCTGAGCCACACTGGGGGCGTGTCCGTCACCCTGAACCACACTGGGGGCGTGTCCGTCACCCTGAGCCACACTGGGGGCGTGTCCGTCACCCTGAGCCACACTGGGGGCGTGTCCGTCACCCTGAGCCACACTGGGGGCGTGTCCGTCACCCTGAACCACACTGGGGGCGTGTCCGTCACCCTGAACCACACTGGGGGCGTGTCCGTCACCCTGAGCCACACTGGGGGCGTGTCCGTCACCCTGAGCCACACTGGGGGCGTGTCCGTCACCCTGAGCCACACTGGGGGCGTGTCCGTCATCCTGAGCCACACTGGGGGCGTGTCTGTCACCCTGAGCCACACTGGGGGCGTGTCTGTCACCCTGAACCACACTGGGGGCGTGTCCGTCACCCTGAACCACACTGGGGGCGTGTCCGTCACCCTGAGCCACACTGGGGGCGTGTCCGATACCCTGAGCCACACTGGGGGCGTGTCTGTCACCCTGAGCCACACTGGGGGCGTGTCCGTCACCCTGAGCCACACTGGGGGCGTGTCCGTCACCCTGAACCACACTGGGGGCGTGTCCGTCACCCTGAGCCACACTGGGGGCGTGTCCGTCACCCTGAGCCACACTGGGGGCGTGTCCGATACCCTGAGCCACACTGGGGGCGTGTCTGTCACCCTGAGCCACACTGGGGGCGTGTCCGTCACCCTGAGCCACACTGGGGGCGTGTCCGTCACCCTGAGCTACACTGGGGGTGTGTCCGTCACCCTGAGCCACACTGGGGGCGTGTCCGTCACCCTGAGCCACACTGAGGGCGTGTCCGTCACCCTGAGCCACACTGGGGGCGTGTCCTTCACCCTGAGCCACACTGGGGGCGTGTCCGTCACCCTGAGCCACACTGGGGGCGTGTCTGTCACCCTGAGCCACACTGGGGGCGTGTCCGTCACCCTGAGCCACACTGGGGGCGTGTCCGTCACCCTGAGCTACACTGGGGGTGTGTCCGTCACCCTGAGCCACACTGGGGGCGTGTCCTTCACCCTGAGCCACACTGGGGGCGTGTCCGTCACCCTGAGCCACACTGGGGGCGTGTCTGTCACCCTGAGCCACACTGGGGGCGTGTCCGTCACCCTGAGCCACACTGGGGGCGTGTCTGAATGATGGAAAATGGCGACACAAAAAAAAGCAGCAAATATTATTAGTGCTACAAATGTGTTTATTGTATTCCCCACTAAAATGAATAAAATAAACTCAAACTTTTACGTTCGGTATCTGTCGCACAGATCTCAGTAATGTCGCACAGATCAGCGGAATGTCGCACGCTGCGGGTCACTGTCCGGCCGGCGGCGCTGCGGAGTCAGACGTCACGTGACTGCTCTCCAGGCTCCGTCCATCCATCGCTCGGCGCTCAGTCCGCGGGGATCCTGGCAGAGCGCGGAGTCATCGATCACGGCCAGACCAAAACAGAGGAGCGCTGCTACCAGCGGGCGGCTCCAGGAGAGGTAACCGGGCACAGGAGGGAAGCGGGCGGGAGAGGGGGCGCGGGAGACGCTGTAGACGGCGATGGGAGCAGAGGAAACCGGGGCGAATACAGGCGGTATAAGAGGGTGCACAGAGGGCTGAGGAGGGGGCAGGTTGTGTGTGTGGAGGAGGCGGCAGGCTGTGTGTGGAGGAGGGGGCGGGTTGTGTGTGTGTGTGTGTGTGTGTGTGTACTGTGGAGGAGGGGGCAGGCTGTGTGTGGAGGAGGGGGCAGGTTGTGTGTGTGTGTGTGTGTGTGTGTGTGTGTGTACCGTGGAGGAGGGGGCAGGTTGTGTGTGTGGAGGAGGGGGCAGGTTGTGTGTGTGTGTGTACCGTGGAGGAGGGGGCAGGTTGTGTGTGTGTGTGTGTACCGTGGAGGAGGGGGCAGGCTGTGTGTGGAGGAGGGGGCAGGTTGTGTGTGGAGGAGGGGGCAGGTTGTGTGTGTGTACCGTGGAGGAGGGGGCAGGCTGTGTGTGGAGGAGGGGGCAGGGTGTGTGTGTGTACCGTGGAGGAGGGGGCAGGTTGTGTGTGGAGGAGGGAGCAGGGTGTGTGTGTGTACCGTGGAGGAGGGGGCAGGCTGTGTGTGGAGGAGGGGGCAGGTTGTGTGTGTGTGTGTGTGTGTGTGTACCGTGGAGGAGGGGGCAGGCTGTGTGTGGAGGAGGGGGCAGGCTGTGTGTGTACCGTGGAGGAGGGGGCAGGCTGTGTGTGGAGGAGGGGGCAGGCTGTGTGTGTACTGTGGAGGAGGGGGCAGGCTGTGTGTGTACTGTGGAGGAGGGGGCAGGCTGTGTGTGTACTGTGGAGGAGGGGGCAGGCTGTGTGACATACCGGACACTAGGAGACATCTGCCCCGTCAGTGTTTACATTACATTCTCTAGCTCTCCGCTCATAGTGCTGTGCAGCTGAGTCACTGGTGACAGAGGGTTAATCTCCCAGTATGACCAGTGCAGCTCCACCACTATACTCAGGACACAGATCAGGTGATTTCCTCCTTCCTGTTTCTTTCTTTCTTTCATTCTTTACCTTGTATCTCCTGCACTTGTGACTGCCGGGGATTTCCTGTGTGGCCGCTCTCACTTTTAGGGCTCCATGGGTTCTGGGGACCCGGTTCTTGTGATCGGGGGTCTGACATCTCAGTTTTTAAGAAGGGGCTGACTGCTCATTTCTTTAGGTAAGCGGCGTTCTACTTTTTGAAGTGAACATCCCCTTTAAACATGTTCCAGAGGTTGTGGCACGGTGACTACTGCTCAGTCCTCTACATGTTTTATTCATGGAGCTCACACATGTCACCAGTCCTATATGTAGACCACCCCTTTAATAACTTCATGTGGCGTATTATAGATGTTTTGTGGGGGAGGTGCCGGTCGCTGACTTCTGCTCTTCTCACTTTGGCCGTTATCTCTGCAGGAAGTGAAGTTCTGTGACTCCGGCTCACACTTGTGTCTGCTCACATCACACTCAGGATGTTTTCAGAGGCTCAGAACAGCTCCGTCCCCAGCGTCACCTCCCTGCCCTTCACCTCCGCATCCACATCAATGCTGCCAACAACGCCTCCCGGCATGAGCAGCGAAAATGTGACTGTGCCGCATGTGTGTCTGGTCATCCTGTATGAAGACATTGGAAGTTCCAGGTAAAAGACTCCAATCCAGTGTTATAACAATGTCTGAATCAGGAGATACTGCCTGTATTATACCCCAGAGCTGCACTCACTATTCTGCTGGTGCAGTCACTGTGTACATACATTACATTACTGATCCTGAGTTACATCCTGTATTATACCCCAGAGCTGCACTCACTATTCTGCTGGTGCAGTCACGGTGTACATACATTACATTACTGATCCTGAGTTACATCCTGTATTATACTCCAGAGCTGCACTCACTATTCTGCTGGTGCAGACACTGTGTACATACATTACATTACTGATCCTGAGTTACCTCCTGTATTATACCCCAGAGCTGCACTCACTATTCTGCTGGTGCAGTCACTGTGTACATACATTACTGATCCTGAGTTACATCCTGTATTATACTCCAGAGCTGCACTCACTATTCTGCTGGTGCAGTCACTGTGTACATACATTACATTACTGATCCTGAGTTACCTCCTGTATTATACCCCAGAGCTGCACTCACTATTCTGCTGGTGCAGTCACTGTGTACATACATTACATTACTGATCCTGAGTTACATCCTGTATTATACTCCAGAGCTGCACTCACTATTCTGCTGGTGCAGTCACTGTGTACATACATTACATTACTGATCCTGAGTTACCTCCTGTATGATACTCCAGAGCTGCACTCACTATTCTGCTGGTGTAGTCACTGTGTACATACATTACATTGCTGATCCTGAGTTACATCCTGTATTATACTCCAGAGCTGCACTCACTATTCTGCTGGTGTAGTCACTGTGTACATACATTACATTACTGATCCTGAGTTACATCCTGTATTATACTCCAGAGCTGCATTCACTGTTCTGCAAGCTCCAAGCATCATATCAATAAGAATCTTCCACTTATTAGTCATCTGCAAAATGCTTACTACAATGATGTAATGTATGTACACAGTGACTGCACCAGCAGAATAGTGAGTGCAGCTCTGGAGTATAATACAGGATGTAACTCAGGATCAGTAATGTATGTACACAGTGACTGCACCAGCAGAATAGTGAGTGCAGCTCTGGAGTATAATACAGGATGTAACTCAGGATCAGTAATGTATGTACACAGTGACTGCACCAGCAGAATAGTGAGTGCAGCTCTGGAGTATAATACAGGATGTAACTCAGGATCAGTAATGTATGTACACAGTGACTGCACCAGCAGAATAGTGAGTGCAGCTCTGGAGTATAATACAGGATGTAACTCAGGATCAGTAATGTATGTACACAGTGACTGCACAGCAGAATAGTGAGTGCAGCTCTGGGGTATAATACAGGATGTAACTCCGGATCAGTAATGTAATGTATGTACACAGTGACTGCACCAGCAGAATAGTGAGTGCAGCTCTGGAGTATAATACAGGATGTAACTCAGGATTAGTAATGTAATGTATGTACACAGTAACTGCACCAGCAGAATAGTGAGTGCAGCTCTGGAGTATAATACAGGATGTAACTCAGGATCAGTAATGTAATGTATGTACACAGTGGCTGCACCAGCAGAATAGTGAGTGCAGCCCTGGAGTATAATACAGGATGTAACTCCGGATTAGTAATGTAATGTATGTACACAGTGACTGCACCAGCAGAATAGTGAGTGCAGCTCTGGAGTATAATACAGGATGTAACTCAGGATCAGTAATGTATGTACACAGTAACTGCACCAGCAGAATAGTGAGTGCAGCTCTGGAGTATAATACAGGATGTAACTCCGGATTAGTAATGTAATGTATGTACACAGTGACTGCACCAGCAGAATAGTGAGTGCAGCTCTGGAGTATAATACAGGATGTAACTCAGGATCAGTAATGTAATGTATGTACACAGTGGCTGCACCAGCAGAATAGTGAGTGCAGCTCTGGGGTATAATACAGGATGTAACTCAGGATTAGTAATGTAATGTATGTACACAGTGGCTGCACCAGCAGAATAGTGAGTGCAGCTCTGCATATTATAACTCCCCTCCATGTGTATAACAGATTTCTTGTCTCCACCTTTAGAGTCCGATATTGGGACCTGATGCTGTTAATTCCCAATGTCCTCTTCTTTGTGTTTCTGCTGTGGAAATTACCCTCCGCCAGAGCGAAAATCCGAGTCACATCAAGTCCAATCTTCACCACTTTCTATATCCTTGTAAGTCAGACTTATGTGCCCGGCGTGGCTCCTGGGAGGTGAGCGGTGCTGATGGCGGTATATCAGCGCTCTCCGGCATGTGAGGACGGTCTCTTTACAGGCTAATTCTGCACAGCTTTTGCCAATATTTCTCTCCCCCAATATCCCTTTTCACCTGACCCCTGTTCTGCTGCCCCCGTTCCCCCAGCGTTATCATTCATTAGTGCAGGATTTTGTGCTCTGTAATTAGGGGACGGAGCACTGACCGCTGTAATGATATTTTTTTAATTAATCCACACAATATTTCTGACCTATTTTTGCTTTTTCCTGTGTCGGACGCAGGTGTTTGTTGTGGCCCTTGTTGGAATCACGCGAGCGATTGTGTCCATGACGGTCAGTTCATCCAGCGTGGCCACTGTCACCGACAAGGTAAGACCCTCCTGCGTCCGTGCCCCCGCCTACTGCTGCATGTCTGGCTCTGGTGAACGTGGGTCTCATCCTTTCCTTTTCCTTAGGTTTTGTGGGAAATCACCAGGTTCTTCCTTCTCGCCATAGAGCTTAGCGTTATCATCCTTGGTTTAGCTTTTGGTAAGTGACGTAATAATATACCGTAAGTAATTAAAGGGATCCTGTGCCTTTTAAGTGGTGGCACCAACTTTGAAAGTCTAATATCCCCCGATCATGGTGTGTCGCAGCTTGGCTCCAGATCTGCTTCTGCTGGACGTTTAGGCCACGTGCACACAATGCGGATTCTGCTGCGGATTTTTCCGCAGCGGATTTGCAAAATCCGCAGTGCAAAACCGCTGCAGTTTTCACTGCGGATTTTTGTGCGGTTTCTTCTGTGGATTCCTCTGCGGGTTTTCAACTGCACTTTCCTATTGGTGCATGTTGAAATCCGCAGCGGAATCCGCAGAAAGAAGTGACATGCTCCTTCTTTTTTTTTCTGCAGAGAATCTGCGCGGATTTTTCTGCATCGTGTGCACTGCGGATTTTGTGTTCCATAGGGTTACATTGTACTTTACACCGTATGGAAAACTGCTGCGGATCCGCAGCAAAATCCGCAGCGTGTGCACATAGCCTTAAAGCTTATGGGCACTTGTATTTTTGAGATATATATATATATATATATATATATATATATATATATATATATATATATATATATATATATATATATATATATATATATATATATATATATATATATATATATATATATATATAATATAATTTTTTTTTATTTTTATCTTTTTTTTATCTTCCGTGTTGCACTGTCTATGGCCGGCTGCAGAATGTGTTAGTTAACAATCTGATGGGACAAAATAACAGCTTATCAGATGTTTTTGCATGGTACATGATACCAAAATTTCATATAAGGTACCCATATGCACATAGGACGGGGTGACCTATCATCACTATAACTATAACACACACGCAAAAAGATGATATTCTGGTCCAAATTACTCAAAAGAATAAACCAACTTTATTGTTAAAATTCACAAACACTGATAAAGGGAAGTGAAATATGCAGAACCATGAGCTGTATATGTGCTGTACAAAAAGGAGCGCGTCACCCTGTACACCTAGCAATAGACATAAAATAATCCCTAGCCTCTGGAGTGTCCATATATAAACATGTTAATACATAGAAAAAGGCAAGAATATACATAAGAGTCTACTTCTGATTCATAAGCGGTAAGGCCCACCCTAGTCCCTCATCAGGATCCAATAGCCCCTGAGACATATATATATAAAAGAGTATAAACATGAGGCCCATGGTAAATACCAGTAAATAGAGCAGTCTAGATTTTCAGGGGGCGCGCCTCCACCCCAACGCGCGTTTCGGAGAAGCACCTTCGTCAGGGGGCGTGCAGGTCAGGTAACAGTAAGTTTAAGAAGGCTAGGACCCGGAAGTGTGTGGCGTGCATACACCTGATACATACAATCTGATGGGATAGTTTACAACTCTCATCTTCCTTCTTCCGAGTTCTTCTCTTCTGATTTATGGCTACATGAAAATTGAGCTTTGGAATCTCATGCACTTTATTGCTATTCCCAAATCTGCTCCTGATGATCGACGGTTCAGGTCAGCAGCATGGTCGCATCACTGGCCTGTGCAGCATCAAAGCAACATGGGGGGGACCGGAGCTGTTGGATCAGATCAGCACCTGCAATCTGTACAGCAAACACTTTGCAAATTCGTGCTCCTTGCTTAGGAGACAGGCTACCTCTGATAGACTGCAGAGGTGGCCGGTAACTTAGGCAACAAGCTGTAAACAATAGAATTAAACATCCCTTTGTTTTCTTAAGAATGGATAGGATTTTTAATATCTTGTTGTTTGTTTTTACAACACTTTTAAACCTGTGATGTACATTAATGGCTGAGATCCCGGCAGCAAATGGTACATGTACATTGTGTGGTTATTATTGGGTCAATTGTCTTTCAGGCCATCTTGAAAGTAAATCCAGTGTGAAGCGGGTGCTGGCGATTACGGCCGTACTGTCACTCGGTTATTCTGTAACGCAGGTAATAATGCAGAAATGATTTGTTTTTCTATGTGATTTTCCACTTGTAATGATGGGAGTTATCGCCTGAGATCTCTGGGGGTGGGCTACAAGGTTTACCTGTCCTGTATACGAGCAGCGTCAGTTGTTATTTCTTTTTTTCAGGGCACACTAGAAATCCTGTACCCGGATTCCCATCTCTCAGCGGAGGACTTTAATATCTACGGACACGGCGGCCGGCACTTCTGGCTCGCCAGCTCCTGCTTTTTCTTCTTGGTAAGCAGATCAGCCGTAATAGTCTCGGTTCTGATGATTTATATCTTTGGCCGAGTATAACAATCGTCTCCTATTTCTTCTTGTCTATAGGTCTACACATTGGTTTCCATACTTCCCAAAACCCCATTGAAAGAGCGGATCTCCCTACCATGTGAGTGGTGATCCTGTACTGGCGGCGGCGTGTGGTCGGTAATGCTCATGGATGTCGTATCCGGCGTCCCGTCTTGGCCTCTGTGGTTCGGCCGACATCCTGCATGGCTTAAGCGTCTCCTAAACCTTGCAACATCATGACATTGTTCTGCCACGCATGTTGCAGGGGCTAAGAGGTGCCGCAGCAGTGAAGATGGATCCAGCTGCTAAACTAATGGACACGAACAACTTGGGCAGTATAGATGATTTAATGGGTTTCTGCAAAGTTTGAAAGTTCTCCCCTGTCCAAAGGAAAAGGATTAACTTACCGATCGCGATTGGTTTGACGTCTGTGACCCCCTACCGATCCCAAGTGCTGAGGGTGGACATTCACATCACCGCTCCATTCATCCTCTGGGATGTCCCTGCTCAGTACTTGCCCGGAATAAAAGATCGAATCACAATCAGGTGTTTGGGTTCACCCCATCCTGATAACACAGAATCAGTTATTCTATAGATCGGTGTCCCCCCAATCTGTGGCTTTTGGGGTCCTCTATATGTAGCTGTATTGGACTCCTGGGACTATTTGTTTTTTTTATGATACAATCCATGGAACATGTGATATTAACCTTTTTATGTGCTCGACATTTCTTACAGCCAGGAAAAGCTTTTACGTGTACGCTATAATCCTGGCTCTGCTGAATTTGGTGCAAGGCATTGGCAGCGCCCTTCTGTGTGCGGACATCATTAACGGGCTGTGGTGAGTACAGGGCTGCAATGCTTCATTAGGAAGACCCTTAATGTGGGCATTCACACTCTCCTGCTAGTTAATACTTCTCTCATACACATGCACGCTCCTCTCAGCCGAGCATGCTTGTGTTTTCAGTACAGGTAAAAAAAAACCAAACTCACTAGCAGCATTATATCTACCAAAGAACTGAACGATCAGGTGTGGTCCTCAACTTTTCCCCCACGATATCTATTTTCAGGGGAGACCCAGGCTGCCCCCCACACATATTAGGTGTCCATTGATTTCATCACATTTTCCAATTTAGAATAATACGTTATTCTATGGGTTAACTCCGTGCTGTTTGGCTCGGAGCAGATATTGCTGAGCAGTTGGGTGTCGGTGATATCATCCGCTGGGTGCATCCATCAGGCACTTGTTACTTATCACATTGCCGCCACCATATTCTCGGCCACCTCCTAAATGAAAACGTACAAGGCTGGGAACATATGAGGGAACAATAAGCTGCTGACTGGTGCAGCACCGACCTGTGGGAACATTTCTGCCAAAATACTGAAGAATCACTTATGGAAAATAGAAAATATGTGTTGGATTTGCCGTGCAGGATAGCATGCGGGGCACAGGAGGTAAGTAATTTTTTTTTTTTGCTATAATGCATCTAACAAATAAGCAAATTTGTTATCAGCCTTGACTACAAATCTCCCGTTTTGTGCATGCAGCACCTATGCAGACCTGTGTGACCCCACAGTCCTAGATCCCGCAGTCACGTTCTTCTGTAATGCGTGGCTCTAGGATCAGACTACGCAGGGTTTGTTATACGACGTCTGAAACGTCCCGTTTGCACAGGTTTGATGCCTTAGAGCAATAAGTAAAGCTGCAATACTTGGCGTGACGCTTCTGATGCTATTTATTCCTGTAGATGACGTGATTTTAGGGACTTAACCCTGTGTGTTTCTTCTCTCCGCAGCCTCGTCGACGTCACCACGTTTCTATACTTTAGCTTGTTTGCTCCTCTCATGTATGTGGCATTCCTGAAAAGCTTCTTCGGGTGAGTGTAAAAGGATCTGTTTGGACTTTGCTCATAGACGGTGGCCAGGGCGGGGGTGAAGTGTCTCAAAATTATGAGTACCATTAACTTAAGTGGGTCCGTGCTGCAGTTTCCTGCCGAGAGCGCTGCTCTGTAGGGGAAAATTAGAAGAGGTGATCGCTCTGCATACTCTCGGTGATTAAACCCTCACTGACCATACAGTGATGACAGATCCTAGTGATGGAATACCCCTTTAAATAATTCTTTCGCTTCATCTCGTCCTTGTATTTTCTTCTATTACTTACATTTCCAGGTCTGAGCCCAAAATCCTCTTCTCCTACAAATCTCAAGTGGACGAGCCGGACGACACGGACGTGCACCTGCCGCATCCGTACGCCGTGGCGAAGAAAGAGGGCACAGACTCGGGATTTTACTCCAGTACTCAGATCGACACAACGGCTTACCTAGATGACGTGGCCTCCATGCCGCACATCGGGAGCATTAACAGCATCGACAGCGACCGCTGGAAAGCGATAAACGCCTAAGACGCAGCTCTCGGCACAATCACTGAACATCTCGCTGATGCCCGGCTCTGCTCTCCGGATTATGCCGAATGGCGTCGGCAAAAGTTCCTCCCAGTGCAAATCTCTATAACTATGCTGTATTATAAGATCTGCAACGGAAATCTGCCCGAGACCTTCTCTCATGCTGCTAGGCTCCTGCAAACCTGGAGGAGGAGGGAGGCTACTGATCACGGTGCCACGTCGTCAGCATTGAGGCCAACATGGCGCACGTTGCCTACATGACTCCCCTCACCCAGAACTGATCAGTGCGACTCAGCTGCTGTCCTAATGATAAATGCTGGACTCTGAGTAGCTCATGTCTTGCAAATATTGCGCCCCCCGAGATTTTCCCACTTTCAGGACACAGGATTACATGCGGCAGTGAAGACCCTTACATTGGCCAGGCTTGATAGGAACGCATACGCCGAAAAAATGGCCAGGAGAGCTTCGCTTGTATTAGATTTTCAGGTTAAAGAAGCGATATTTGGTGGTGCGCCCCTTTAAATTTAATGATACAAATCTTAATTTTTTTTTTTTTTAATGAAAAAAAAGTTCTAAAACTTTCTTATATACTTCGGGGCCTGATTCACGCGATCGCAGCAGAAATCAGGAGTAAAAAAAAATTTTTGGAAATTTTGCAAACTTAAAGTCAACTTTGCTAACTTCTTGAAAGGTGGCAGAGAGGAGTCATGGCAGAAATTATGGACTGGATTACATTTCTTATACTGGCGCCAGATTAATTTAGAGGTGCCATGGCCCTTAATTAATTCGGCGCATCTTACTCCAGCGCAGATTTCTGCAAGAATAACTTGCAAAAAAAACCCCCAAAACCTCCAGTTTTGGTGAAGTGGCCTCTTTTATGTTTTATTTCCTTAATATCGCTGAGATATATGCTTGCTGCCAGTGAATGGAAACATTCTTGTCTGTAGATGCCGGGCTTATTGCAATATATCCGAGCTCTATCTGGTAATAGAAAAAAAAAAACAACAACTTAGTCTTTAGATGGGAATGATTCTATTCGCCAACAGCAAGCGGAGATCTTGAGCGCAGTCTGGAAATTAAACCAAAAGTATATTAGAAAATTGCAGAAATTTTCATCAAGTGATGATTAAAGGTTATTGTTAATTCCTCTAAATTATTCAGAAAGCTGGGTCCCCGGCTCCTATAGAGTGATCCTGATCGTTAACCCCTAAGATGCCGGGTCGTCCTACTCCAGACTGAATATAAGCGAATACTGGCCGACCATCAGTGATATGCGAATAAAGCTGCTCCAGAGATTCTCCTCCCTCCAGTAACATCTGTACCCCAAACGTCCATCAGATCCTTGTCTATATTAGTCTTGGATAAATGACAATACTGCTGATTTATATTTTCTTAAAGGACTATTCCCATCTTATAAAATCATGCACAGGATCAGTGGGGGCTCTAGAGACCAGACCCCACTGATCAGAAAGTAATGAGATATGTACCGTAATATTTCCTTTACAGCCCTGGAAAATCTTGGAATTTTATTGATTTTTTTTTTTATTTTTTTTAACTAGATTTGTAATTGCCTTTTATATCTTTTTTTTGGTAATATATTTTTTAACAGCCTAATCTACATAGATGGTTCAGTTACTTTGTAAATGCATTACATTGCTTGTATTATACTCCAGAGCTGCACTCAATGTTCTGCTGGTGCAGTCACTGTGTACATACATTACATTACTTATCCTGAGCTTCATCCTGTATTATACTCCAGAGCTGCACTCACTATTCTGCTGGTGCAGTCATTGTGTACATACATTACATTACTGATCCTGAGCTTCATCCTGTATTATACCCCAGAGCTGCACTCACTATTCTGCTGGTGCAGTCACTATGTACATACATTACATTACTGATCCTGAGTTACATCCTGTATTATACTCCAGAGCTGCTCTCACTATTCTGCTGGTGCAGTCACTGTGTACATACATTACTGATCCTGAGCTTCATCCTGTATTATACCCCAGAGCTGCACTCACTATTCTTCCATTACTTTTCCTGTGTTACAAAGTGACTGACCTTTCTCTGTAGATTGCCGCCTTGTGTAGCTCCTGTATTGACACCTGCAGTGATTTGTGATTTGCTCCGTATACATCAGACCGTGATTGATCGGTGCCTGATCCTGTGCAGCTTTCTTACTTTTTATTTCATTGTCTCACCATTTCCAGATAGTAACTTGCTGTCAGTGAATGGTAACATTCCTCCTTAGATTGAAAGGTCCAGAACCTGTTTACGTGCCGTTCAGAGTGCTGCAGTTTTTCTCAGCAGCTGATCGCACATTACCTGCCCTGATACATTGTAACAAATCTCAGCTGTGTCAGTCACTATATTTCAGCCTTAGAATGTTAATATGTTTCTATTCGCTGATCACAAGCTGGGATCTTACAAATTGTGAGAAATTGAAGTAGTTACTTGGGAGATTTACTAAGCTGAATGCACCCATATTTTCTTCCCAGGAGAGAAGCTGCCGGCAGAGGTGTTTGGCAGTGGCTTACTCTGTATTACTAACACATGCACGCTCAGCTGATCTGTGCATGCATCTGTATTCAATAAGACTTGGCAGGAGAAACTCTTTACTGTGCAGTATTTGAAGTCAAGGCCATTATATAAGTACAGACGCCGTAGTCACTAACTGTCCTAATCGGGGGTCTTCACATATGAGCTGCCTATTGCAACCTGCGACCACAAATCCGACCGGTTGGGATCTTGTGTGACGGCGATGTTGTAAAGTGACCCCATTGACTATCGTTAATACAGATGGCGATCTTCCGGACGCCGTGTAGAGCCATCGTTGGTTTTACTCCAGTAATCTGTCCTGTACAATAGTCCCGGACCCCACGATTCTCCATCTGCCGGGGTCAATATCTGACTTTTCTGTTTATCTTGCACGACCAATTTCCATTTGAGGGTCTAGTCTAATGTGTTATAGAATAAAGAAGGTCCGAACTCTGAAAAAAAAGTCCCAAAAACTTGTAGTAAGTCCTGAAAAGAATAGTCTCCAATATTATTGCTGAATTGCGCACATTCTTTCCACATTTGCCTTTCCAGTCTTGGACCTTGTTCCTTCATGTATGGATATATTGGGGCGCAGACGGTGGGGTGGGGGGCGCAGACGGTGGGGTGGGGGGGCGCAGATGGGGCAGCCATCCGGTATTCTGAATCTTCTCTTTTTTTATATATAAATTATGCAATTCTACAGAGATGATTTCTTTTCTCTTTGCACCCTGAACCTTGAATCCTTCCCTTTGTTCCAGGCGCATTTTTCTTTTCCCCTGAGGCTGATTAGAGACATTGCAGAAGATAATCTATCGCCGTCAGTGTAAATATGAAGATACTTTATGAAATGTATATATTATATTTTTATGGTTGTAAAAGATTGAAAAAATAAAAGCTGATTTGATGAAACAGAAAAGGAGGATGATGTCCATGAGCTGTTTTATTGAAACAAAGCAGGCTCTTATACCCCCCACACACACACCTACTCAGTCAGTCGCCGATTTTCCTCCTCTCAGTTGTTGATTTCCCTCCTCCCTCAGTTGCCGATTTCCCTCTCCCTCAGTTGCTGATTTTCCCTCCTCTCCCTCAGTCGCCGATTTCCCTCCTCTCCCTCAGTCGCCGATTTCCCTCCTCTCCCTCAGTCGCCAATTTCCTTACTCTCCCTCAGTCGCCAATTTCCTTACTCTCCCTCAGTCGCCAATTTCCTTACTCTCCCTCAGTTGCCAATTTCCTTACTCTCCCTCAGTCGCCAATTTCCTTACTCTCCCTCAGTTGCCAATTTCCTTACTCTCCCTCAGTCGCCAATTTCCTTACTCTCCCTCAGTTGCCAATTTCCTTACTCTCCCTCAGTCGCCAATTTCCTTACTCTCCCTCAGTTGCCAATTTCCTTACTCTCCCTCAGTCGCCAATTTCCTTACTCTCCCTCAGTCGCCGATTTCCCTCCTCTCCCTCAGTCGCCAATTTCCTTACTCTCCCTCAGTCGCCAGTTTCCTTACTCTCCCTCAGTCGCCAATTTCCTTACTCTCCCTCAGTTGCCAATTTCCTTACTCTCCCTCAGTCGCCAATTTCCTTACTCTCCCTCAGTTGCCAATTTCCTTACTCTCCCTCAGTCGCCAATTTCCTTACTCTCCCTCAGTTGCCAATTTCCTTACTCTCCCTCAGTCGCCAATTTCCTTACTCTCCCTCAGTTGCCAATTTCCCTCCTCTCCCTCAGTCGCCAATTTCCTTACTCTCCCTCAGTCGCCAATTTCCTTACTCTCCCTCAGTTGCCAATTTCCTTACTCTCCCTCAGTCGCCAATTTCCTTACTCTCCCTCAGTTGCCAATTTCCTTACTCTCCCTCAGTCGCCAATTTCCCTCCCTCAGTTGCCGATTTCCTTCCTCAGTCGCTGATTTCCTTCCTCTCCCTCAGTCGCCGATTTCCCTCCTCTCCCTCAGTGGCCAATTTCCCTCCTCTCCCCCAGTCACCGATTTCCCTCCCCTTCCTCACTCGCTGATTTTTTATTTTTTTCTCCACCCTGACAGGAATGTATAAACCTTGAAAAGCCGGACCCCAGTGGTGCCCCACAAACCCCTAGCCTCTAATGGCGTCGATCACAGTGTTCCTGGCATTTTTTAAGGCTTTTGAACGGAGCCTCCGATGTGAACAGAGTCTAACCAGATCACTCAGTCCTGGGATCCTCAGCGATCAACTGTAATCTGACTTCAGACCTGGCAGTAAGTGTTAGACGTTGCTGCAGCGCCATCACAGGGGGAAATGAAGCATTACACAAGGTCCATTCACATCAATGTTTATTATGGGGCACTGAATTCACTGACTGCAGCAGAGATCTAACTAAACTGAAATACTGAATATATTAGAAAGTTGCAGAACTTTCCGCTCTCCATTAATTGCACTTTTCTTTCATTTGTGTAATGATGTTGGGACGCGGCGGCGCTCCCCCTCGACCTGCGCTTTTCCGTTCACTTGCACATTTTCTCGTTAGAATAAGCAGAAGATTCGCAACTTTTTCTTTCCAAGGCTCCAAAGTGATGAACAAAGAAGAAGAAAAAAGACATTTGTCACCGTCTCTACATCACAGGCATCAGTCGGAGATTTTTCCACGCCGGCTGAGACGCGCCGAGCCGCCATCTGTGGGTTTTGCTTCGTCTTTTTTGGCCTTTGCGTTAATAAAATGGATTGTGTTGGATCCCAGCGGGAGATCACAGTCATATTTAACAGATGTTCATCTCGCTACATCCGTAAATCAAACCCTTCATCTGACGCCCGTCTGCCGCCACCGCGTCACGTAATTAATAACCGCAAATCGGCGCAGGTAAATGGGGAAACGTTCGAAGGAAGAGGATCCGCATTTCTTATTGATACAGAGCGGGAATAGCAGAATCCCTGCTGTGTATGGCGGAAATATACAGGACGATTAACCTCGTAGGTGCCGGAGTATCTGGCGGTTATACATCATACATACATATGGCGGTATGTAGCATCTGATTTGTACGGCAGGAGCATACGCATATATCATTTTTTGGGGTTCGTTTTTGCAGATTAAAAAAAAAAAAAGTGTCTCCCTAGTGGAATCTACAGTGATCAGTTGTGCTCTATTTGGAAACCTTGCAATATTTCCCTATAGCGCCAACACTGGAGAAAAGCGCTACATATTCACATCAATGGATCGCAAGACAGGATGGGTCCTCCAAGGCGAGAAACGCTCTTTGCAACCACATTCCTCAATGGCCGAGAGGTAAAAGTTCTAAATGGGTACACCCCCCCCCCCCTATTTTTATCCCTAGACAACCCCTTTAAGGAAAAATTTAAAGGGCTATTCCCTTAACTACTGGGACCTTCAACAATCCTGACATCGGAGCTCTGGCTTTGGGCTACCCCTGTAATACCATGTTCACCATTTATTGCCTGATACGACAGATGCTCATCCTTATTATTGTGGGATCCCATCGCAGCTGCTGGACTTCGCAATAGTCTTTCCTACCCCCTGGGATTGGAAATATTTTTTTCTTTGTTGGCCAATGCAAAAATGATGGAACTTTTGGAGTTTTTTTCTTCTTGTTTTCTAAAAAGTTGCACCAAAAATCGGTCTCAAAAATTGGGCAAAATTCTCCATAATGTGAGCAGATGTCCTACTACACCAGACGAAGAGATCAGAACTGACCCTTCTGGGTGGGATTGGGAAGGGCGTGTAATTGCACCTGTAAGAAACAGGTGGACACACCCCTGGGGCACCTCTAGCTTCATTTGCATATTAGCTTGATTTTTTTTTCTTGACACATTGGATCTTTTTTTAAAAAAAAGGTGTCATTAATATTGGGGGACAAGCGCCTACACATCCGTGCTGCTAGAGTCGTATATGGGTCATTAATATTGGGGGACAAGCGCCTACACATCTGTGCCGCTAGAGTCGTATATGGGTCATTAATATTGGGGGACAAGCGCCTACACATCCGTGCTGCTAGAGTCGTATATGGGTCATTAATATTGGGGGACAAGCGCCTACACATCTGTGCCGCTAGAGTCGTATATGGGTCATTAATATTGGGGGACAAGCGCCTACACATCCGTGCCGCTAGAGTCGTATATGGGTCATTAGTATTGGGGGACAAGCGCCTACACATCCGTACCGCTAGAGTCATATATGGGTCATTAATATTGGGGGACAAGCGCCTACACATCTGTACCGCTAGAGTCATATATGGGTCATTAATATTGGGGGACAAGCGCCTACACATCCGCACCGCTAGAGTCGTATATGGGTCATTAATATTGGGGGACAAGCGCCTACACATCTGTGCCACTAGAGTTGTATATGGGTCATTAATATTGGGGGACAAGCGCCTACACATCCGTGCCACTAGAGTCATATATGGGTCATTAATATTGGGGGACAAGCGCCTACACATCCGCACCGCTAGAGTCATATATGGGTCATTAATATTGGGGGACAAGCGCCTACACATCTGTGCCACTAGAGTTGTATATGGGTCATTAATATTGGGGGACAAGCGCCTACACATCTGTACCGCTAGAGTCATATATGGGTCTTTAATATTGGGGGACAAGCGCCTACACATCCGTGCCCCTAGAGTCGTATATGGGTCATTAATATTGGGGAACAAGCGCCTACACATCCATGCCGCTAGAGTCGTATATGGGTCATTAATATTGGGGAACAAGCGCCTACACATCCGTGCCGCTAGAGTCATATATGGGTCATTAATATTGGGGGACCAGCACCTACACATCCGTGCCGCTAGAGTCATATGTGGGTCATTAATATTGGGGGACAAGCGCCTACACATCCGTACCGCTAGAGTCGTATATGGGTCATTAATATTGGGGAACAAGCGCCTACACATCCGTGCCACTAGAGTCGTATAGGGGTCATTAATATTGGGGTACAAGCGCCTACACATCCGTGCCACTAGAGTCGTATAGGGGTCATTAATATTGGGGGACAAGCGCCTACACATCCGTGCCACTAGAGTCGTATATGGGTCATTAATATTTGGGGACAAGCGCCTACACATCCGTGCCGCTAGAGTCATATATGGGTCATTAATATTGGGGGCAAGCGCCTACACATCCGTACCGCTAGAGTCGTATATGGGTCATTAATATTGGGGGACAAGCGCCTACACATCCGTACTGCTAGAGTCGTATATGGGTCATTAATATTGGGGAACAAGCGCCTACACATCCGTACCGCTAGAGTCATATGTGGGTCATTAATATTGGGGGACAAGCGCCTACACATCTGTACCGCTAGAGTCATATGTGGGTCATTAATATTGGAGGACAAGCGCCTACACATCCGTGCCACTAGAGTCGTATATGGGTCATTAATATTGGGGGACAAGCGCCTACACATCCGTGCCACTAGACTCGTATATGGGTCATTAATATTGGGGGACAAGCGCCTACACATCCGTGCCCCTAGAGTCGTATATGGGTCATTAATATTGGGGGACAAGCGCCTACACATCCGTACCGTTAGAGTCATATATGGGTCATTAATATTGGGGGACAAGCGCCTACACATCCGTACCGCTAGAGTCATATGTGGGTCATTAATATTGGGGGACAAGCGCCTACACATCCGTGCCACTAGACTCGTATATGGGTCATTAATATTGGGGGACAAGCGCCTACACATCCATGCCCCTAGAGTCGTATATGGGTCATTAATATTGGGGGACAAGCGCCTACACATCCGTACCGCTAGAGTCATATATGGGTCATTAATATTGGGGGACAAGCGCCTACACATCCGCACCGCTAGAGTCGTATATGGGTCATTAATATTGGGGGACAAGCGCCTACACATCCGTGCCACTAGAGTCGTATAGGGGTCATTAATATTGGGGGACAAGCGCCTACACATCCGTACCGCTAGAGTCATATATGGGTCATTAATATTGGGGGACAAGCGCCTACACATCCGCACCGCTAGAGTCGTATATGGGTCATTAATATTGGGGGACAAGCGCCTACACATCCGTGCCACTAGAGTCGTATAGGGGTCATTAATATTGGGGGACAAGCACCTACACATCCGTGCCGCTAGAGTCGTATATGGGTCATTAATATTGGGGGACAAGCGCCTACACATCCGTGCCACTAGAGTCGTATAGGGGTCATTAATATTGGGGGACAAGCGCCTACACATCCGTGCCGCTAGAGTCGTATATGGGTCATTAATATTGGGGGACAAGCGCCTACACATCCGTGCCACTAGAGTCGTATAGGGGTCATTAATATTGGGGGACAAGCACCTACACATCCGTACCACTAGAGTCGTATATGGGTCATTAATATTGGGGGACAAGCGCCTACACATCCGTGCCGCTAGAGTCATATATGGGTCATTAATATTGGGGGACAAGTGCCTACACATCCGTGCCGCTAGAGTCATATGTGGGTCATTAATATTGGGGTACAAGCGCCTACACATCCGTGCCACTAGAGTCGTATAGGGGTCATTAATATTGGGGGACAAGTGCCTACACATCCGTACCACTAGAGTCGTATATGGGTCATTAATATTGGGGGACAAGCGCCTACACATCCGTACCGCTAGAGTCATATATGGGTCATTAATATTGGGGGACAAGCGCCTACACATCCGTGCCACTAGAGTCGTATATGGGTCATTATTTTTGGGGGACAAGCGCCTACACATCTGTACCGCTAGAGTCATATATGGGTCATTAATATTGGGGGACAAGCGCCTACACATCCGTACCGCTAGAGTCATATATGGGTCATTAATATTGGGGGACAAGCGCCTACACATCCGTACCGCTAGAGTCATATATGGGTCATTAATATTGGGGGACAAGCGCCTACACATCCGTGCCACTAGAGTCGTATATGGGTCATTAATATTGGGGGACAAGCGCCTACACATCCTTGCCACTAGAGTCGTATATGGGTCATTAATATTGGGGGACAAGCGCCTACACATCCGTGCCGCTAGAGTCATATATGGGTCATTAATATTGGGGGACAAGCGCCTACACATCCGTGCCCCTAGAGTCGTATATAGGTCATTAATATTGGGGGACAAGCGCCTACACATCCGTGCCGCTAGAGTCATATATGGGTCATTAATATTGGGGGACAAGAGCCTACACATCCGTGCCGCTAGAGTCATATATGGGTCATTAATATTGGGGGACAAGCGCCTACACATCCGTACCGCTAGAGTCATATATGGGTCATTAATATTGGGGGACAAGAGCCTACACATCCGTGCCGCTAGAGTCATATGTGGGTCATTAATATTGGGGGACAAGCGCCTACACATCCGTGCCCCTAGAGTCATATGTGGGTCATTAATATTGGGGGACAAGCGCCTACACATCCGTGCCCCTAGAGTCATATGTGGGTCATTAATATTGGGGGACAAGCACCTACACATCCGTGCCCCTAGAGTCATATGTGGGTCATTAATATTGGGGGACAAGCGCCTACACATCCGTGCCCCTAGAGTCATATGTGGGTCATTAATATTGGGGGACAAGCACCTACACATCCGTGCCCCTAGAGTCATATGTGGGTCATTAATATTGGGGGACAAGCGCCTACACATCCGTGCCCCTAGAGTCATATGTGGGTCATTAATATTGGGGGACAAGCACCTACACATCCGTGCCCCTAGAGTCATATGTGGGTCATTAATATTGGGGGACAAGCGCCTACACATCCGTGCCTCTAGAGTCGTATATGGGAGCAATTTGACCCTTTCATGTGGAAATTTCTGACTTTTTTTTCACCACTTAAATAAAAAATAACCTATACATGTTTGGTGTCTGCGCACTCGGACTGACCTGGGGAATCATAATGTCCGGTCAGTTTTACTATATAGTGAACATGGTGAATAAAAAAAAATAAATTGTGGAATTGCACTTTTTTTTTTTTTTGCAATTTCACTGCCCTTGAAATTTTTTTCCTGCTTTTCAGTACACGATATGGCAAAAACAATGGTGTCCTTCAAAAATACAACTCATCCTAGGAAAAAAAAAGGCCTCATACGGCCATATTGATAAAAAGTTACGGCTCTGGGGGAAAAAAATAAAAAGACAGAAAATGCCGACGCCGGCGTGAAGGGGTTAAAGGGGATGTCACTGGCGGCTGCTGCCTTTATTAATGGCCGGAGCAGGTCAAACTACAGAAATATCACAAAAGTATATATTTTTTAATTTTAGCATTCAGTTTCTGATTCAATTCACTTAAAAAAAATCAAAAAAAAATCAGAGGGCTCCTAAATAACAAGTTACAAGATATAAACCGATATCTGGCACCTAGATTTTCTTCCTAGGAGCCTGCCCTCCTTATTGTTTCATATCCCAAGAAATTAAGTCAGGATCAGTCAGGAGACTCTATAACCACCCAACAATAATAATAACCACAGCTGAGAAGGACTACAACTCCCGGCGTTCAGTGCTTCTTCCTGCTCTACTGTGATTGGCGGATAGGCAATGCTTCCCTGCTATTGGTTGGAGCCTTTTTACCGTATCCAATGAATGACGAACGTTTTGCGCATGCGGATTTCTGTCAGTCTGGGGTACAGTGGTTACTGTGGTGACGGTAATGGGGGGAACCGAGAGCAGCGGCCGGCGGGTGTCATTCGGGCTGGATGAGGAGGAGCGGCTGCGGGTGCTGCGAGGAGTCAGGGTGAGAGCAGGAGAGGGGAGCCTGAGCCCAAATGTGCCGGTACCGTGTGTGTGTATTTATGTCGTGTATAGAATGGGCTGTATATAGATCTGTTTGCGTCTATTGACGTCTATTGTTGCTTTGCATGATGGGAAAAATTTTGCCAACCCCACAGAATCCTCGGAGGTGGCAGAAAATTAGCACCGCCCCCCGGCGCAAATATTACCGCCCTCATAAGACCCCGAATACGGGAAAGAAAACTCTGCTGTCACTTTTTATCACTTTTTTGCAGGTTTTCTGTTTGCTGTCAGTGAACGGAAACAGAGTCCCGAAAATCTGCCCCGAGAGGCCGCATCATTAATATTATTGCTTGGATTATGGCGCTGAGTTCACTCTTCATCCCCCGTTATCGCGTTAGGGACAATTTTTTTTTGCACAGTTTTTTTTTTTTATTTATTTTATTAATTTTTTTTTTTGTACAAGTTTTAATCTTTTTTTTTTTATTTTTTTTTTTCATTTTATTTTTGGCTGTTCATGTTTAGTCTTGATTTTATTGTTGGATATTTATTTTTCATTATTTTTTTTTTTTGCACAAGTTTTATTTTATTTTTGGATATTTTTCATGTTTAGCTTTTATTTTATTTTTGGATATTTTTTTTCTTATTTGGCACAGATTTTAGTCTGTTTTTATTTTACTTTTTGGTGATTGATTTTTTTTTTTTTTTACATAGATTTTAGTCATTTCATATCTGCTTATTCTTTTTCATTTTTTTATATAGATTTTAGTCTTTTATTTTTGCATGTTTTTTCTCTATTTTTTTTTTAACAGATTTTAGTCTTCTTTTTTTTTTTTAAATTATTTTGGGGTATTTATTTTTCATAATTTAATGTTTTTACTATTTTGCTTTATAAAGCCCAGCCAGGTGTACAGACACGGCAGACAAACGCTTTCTGTAGCCCCCGGATGCCAGGACAATGCCATTGGCATCAGAACAGACACCTTTCTTCCGTTTCCATTCCTCTGTCGCAATTACAGTGGCGTCTAAGGGCTTAAACTGCCGGAGGCGTATAGTAACTGCAGGAGGCGTATAATAACAGCGGAGCCGGCACCACCTGTGCCACGCACAGAGTGGCTCCGCATGGCACATTGGGTGCAGGTTTGACGCCAGCTCTGGGTCTGCCTTAGATCCGAGTTCTCCAAGATCTTTACTAAAGCTCATTTGCGTCAGCTTCAATGTTTCTAGTACATAGCTGCAGTGTAGATAATGGGGGAAAAGACTGAGAAGCAGCTTAAACCTCTCCGAATTGTTCATCCTTCAGCTTTCTGACGACATTATAAATCGTATGAAAGAATTGCAGAGAGGGGAGCAACATAGGACATCGGGGACCAACCCGTCACATCAGACGTTACCTCCCAGGGGCCAGCCGGAATCAGAAGGCAAAGGTAGGAGATATCCAAGTGCTGTACCTGGCGGACGGGTCGGGTCTGTATACATGGAGTAATGAGTTACCTGTCATTCCAGGCTCTCAGCGATCGTCCGCAGGAGGAGCCGGGCAGCCAACGTATGCCGAGGATGAGCTATACAGGAGGTCAGTGTCTGTATACCCCAAACTAGGAAATTATTATTACTCCAGTCACATCCAAAGCTGCATTAAGATTTATTTCCAGTATCCTTCATTCTTAACAACTAGTTTTATTAAAGGTCCCCAAACAGGTTTCGACCCAAGCTAACCAGAATCAATGAAGATGTTGTCTCATTAAACTTTTGTAAACTTCATAGAACTATTTACATTTAGATTTATTACTAATATTATTACTTATCATTGATGATAAAATTCAGACCCCCCATCATCCCAGACCTGACCTCTTAAAAGATTCAGATGCCAGATCACAACTCCTAAAATTATAGGGGTTGTCTGACTTGGGGAAAAAACAGTTATTTTAATGAACTTAAAGGGGAAAAAGATGAAACTTATTGCTATGTTTGATTCCTGGAAGTCATGTAGTACTGACATAACAATGCAGGAGTGGCGCCAGTTCAGGAGACAGGTATGTTGTTGTTTTTTTTTTTATATGGGGCCCTATAGTATTTAAAGCACCTCTCCAGTGTTGGAGTGGTGTTACTAAACTAAGGTCCCCGCCCCCTGTCTTATACTCACTTGTTGCTACCTTCACCTTTTTTCGCCGCAGCTCCGGTTCCATGGCACCATCTTGTGACTGCAGCTTCTAACTGGCCAGATGTCAGACACTACGTCACCAGCCCTCATTTGGAAATCTATGGGAGCCCCCAAAAAACTCTCATAGACTTGTATTGAGGTGCGACCTCTGCACCAGCAAACACTGATCACAAATGAGAGTGGCGCTGACAGACAGTGAAGGGAGGTAGTGAGTATCAGACATTAGAGGTAGTGATGAGCGAACATGCTGGGCTAAGCTGTTATCTGAGCATGCTCAGATGCTAACCGAGTGTCTTTGGCGTTATCGAATAATATGTTCGAGACCTCACGACTGCGTGTCTCGCGGCTATTCGACAGCCATAACACCTGCAGGGGATGTCTTGTTTGTTAGGCAATCCCTACATGTGTTGCTGCTGTTAAACAGCCGCGAGACATGCAGCCGCAGGGTCTCGAACATATTATTAGAGAACACCGAAGTCAATCAGTTAGCATCCGAGCATGCTCAGATAACACCTTATCCCAGCATGTTCGCTAATTGGAAGCACCACTCCAGCGCTGCAATAAAAAAAAAACCCTCTCGAGTGGAGCTTTAATTAGGGCCGTCCAGTAGATGATAACTCCTTTAGTCTCTTTCTTCGAAGCGAACATTATTATAAGCTATTTTCTCGAGATGGACAACTTTTTTTCACGTGTAGACTTGAGACCAGACCCTTTTAAAATGTATTCAGAAAGGTTTACAAACATAGATACAATCCGAGGATTATTAATGAAGGCTGTCAAGAAAAATCCCCTAAAATCCCCTAAAATGAAGATTTATTAGATACACTAAAAACACACAACCCCAAAAACAAACCACCATAAAAACCGTAAGATATCCTACATTTTGGAGCGATCCTTAAATTTTGTGTCCTTTGCAGATATGAGAAGGAACAAGCCATCATCCAGGAGGAACTGGCCCGTATTGCCAAGAGAGAGTGCGAGGCAGCTCAGGAGCAGTACAGCTCTGCCGTCCTTCGTGAGAAGAACTACACAAACCAGGAGCGCAGGAGGGCCGAACACCTGGTGAGTGAGAATTGTGTGTCCCAGCATACAGGTCAGAGGTACTGACAGGTAGGTGGAGATGTGCCGCACCTGCCCATCGTATAAGGGGCAGCTCTGATAATGGGCCGCTGTGCACAGCTGATGCCTAGTTAGATGGAAACTCCCATCATCTAAAGTTAGGCTACTTTCACACTAGCGTCGGGAACAACCCGTCGCTGCGCGTCGGGCCGACGTTCCCGACGCTAGTGTGTTCTCCGCCGCACAACGGGGGCAGCGGATGCATATTTCCCACGCATCCGCTGCCCCATTGTGATGTGCGGGGAAGTGCGGGGAGGTGGGGGCGGAGTTCCGACTGCGCATGCGCGGTCGGAAAAAGCGGACCGTCGGGAGCAAAAAACGTTACATGTAACGTTACATGTAACGTTTTTTTCTCCCGACGGACCGCTACCATACGCCCAAACGCCGCCAAACGCATTCACCGTTTGGAAATGCGTCGCAAATGCGTCGCAAATGCGTCGCTAATGTTACTCTATGACGAAACAACGTATCCAGCAAAAACTTTTGCTGGATGCGGCGTTTCGCAAAAACGACGCATTTGCGACGTATTGCAGTTAACGCTAGTGTGAAAGTAGCCTTATGAAATATTCAGCTGATAAGCCATCGCTGTATAATCAGGGGGCCGACCTCTGGGACCCCTGTTGTCGAACATTTGTGGCCTCTGCTGACATCATCTGTTGGGAGAGAGTTAGGAGGCCCCCATACACATTAGTTAGCCAGCTGATCATGCACAAATTGGCACGCTTAGCCGACTACTGTCGTGTGTATGGGGCCTTTATTCCATTTATTGCAGGTGTGATTGTGTAGTATCCTCTGTTGTCCACAAGGTGTCACCACTGAACTTTACTGTGATTACGAGGACACCTGCTGGTTATAATAAAAATTACATTTTATTTTATTTTTTATAAATTTATTTTTATTTTGTGTGTGTTGGAACTTAAGAGAATTTGCTTTCCTTTCTTCTTCATTCTTGACAATACCATTACTCTTCTTATTGACCTCCTACCTTATTTTTCTGTACCAAGGCTCCTCCTACCCCCCCCCCCCCTCCATTTAATTGGCTGTAAAGCACAATTACGGATCCCCAGTTCTTATTTAAAAACAATCCTTCTTCTTTTTGCTTTCTGGTTTGGGGCCAATGTCAGTCTCTGCTCCCGGAGACATAAATATTATAAAAGGATTTAGTGACGGTGGGGACGAGCGCCTCTCTGGTAAATGCTTCATTTTATTCAGATTTGTAATTGCTGCAGCCTCCGGGCCCTGATAGATATTAACATGCAGCCTCTGTGCTGCGTCCCCTTGTTGATTGGGTCTCTCCATCATTACTCTGTGCCTTGGATTTATTATAAAGACAAACACGCCAGGGCGGTGACAAGCTGAATTACGGTATGATCAATCCCCGATGGCCCCAGCACTGTGTTACAGTAATAAATATCTGCATGGGTGGAGGTGGGCTGACTCCAGCGTCGGCTCTGCTCGGTTGGGGTAAGTTATTCTCTGTCTGCTCTCTATGTGAAAATTGGAATATTTCTGGACTATGCGCTGACCGTCTCCAAATGCCTCCATCTGCAGCATGCTGGCTGTTGTGAAACTACAACTCCCAGCATGCCCTTAGAGATGTAGTTCCCATTGATGACACCCCCTTCCTTTTTTTTGCTGGAGATCTATGTAGTACCAAGCACGCCGCTGTGGGGGCCGCTCTCTGCAGTCACTGGGGTTGATGTATTTGGATTCCCTACATCTCCTTAATATCGAGAGTCGATCAGGGTAGGTAATGTCACTTTTAACCCTTAAAAGGGGGTAGTCTATAAATTTAGGGGGGCTGAAGAGTTGATGTGAATTGATTTACTGGACCCAGTCCAACGGCCAAATCAGTAATCTGTGGTCGCTGGACGAGACCCCTGAGATCCGCCTGGGGCCTATTTCTATTGATTAGCCAGCTTGGCGCAATGAACACATGGTCTCAGGCTGGTCTCAGGCTAATCAAAAGAAGAGCCAAATTGTAAGAATCGGTTATCATGGATCCCATCTGGCTACCACCGATTGTTGACGTGACTTCTGGTCTAGGATGAAGTCTAGTCCATTTCCCTGGACTGTCGTAGGGTCTTCTAGGCCCAGAAGCTGGTGCTGACTGCCGTACAGCCGGCACCTACTTGTGAATGCCGGGATCGGAGATAACTCCGATCATCCAAGTTTAACCTCATAGATGCAGATACAAAAGTACTGCAGCGTACAAGTGACTGAGTGATCACAGGCGATGTCCCCTCCTACTTTCTGCCTTCGTTTTCTGTATTTGAGAAAAAAATGCTGACATTACCAGGACGAAGCCGTCACTTAGTCATGTCACCAGCAACCTGCCAGGAAGGGGACACCCGGAGCTCGGCTTCCACAAAGGACGTCTTCATCTCCAGCCTGTCATTGCCTCCCCTCCTCCTCCAACCTTGATCTGAAAAATTAATTGCTGCTGCTAGAGATAATCTTATTCCTTTCTTAAATGTTATTACCCTTCATGTAATTATCACTTACCCTCGCTCGTCTAGCCGGAATTATACAGCGTCAGGTGCCCGGATGGCGGCGCCGGCTGTGCGAATACATATTTCTCACCTGTCTTGTCTCAGTGACCCGTATTGTAGCAGCAGCAGCCGGGGAGGACGGACGAACACAGAAACGAAGGCGAATTTTTTTTTTTTTTCTTTCTTACCATTTCTTTAACATGATTAATATTTACCTGGATGATCTGCGGAAGGTCACATCATCATCTGACCAGGAAGAAGTAGAGAGAGAGTAGAATTATCTATCTATCATCTATCATTTACCTATTATCTATCATCTATATATTAATTATCTATATATCTATTCATTATCTATATCTATCTATTAATTATCTATATCTATTTATCATCTATCTATTTATATCTATTAATTATCTATATCTATTTTCTATCTATCATCTATTATCTATCATCTATTTATTAATTATCTATCTATTATCTATCTTTCCAGGTCACCACCTGACAGCACCATGGAGGACGTCCTTCTTATCCATAGTGGGACAGGAAACCACGAGAGTTTAAAAGGACCCTCCCCTTTCCACCCTTCAGTGTTTTTCCTGTCCCACTATGGATGGGAACGACGAGAGATTCGCCTGTCCCGTGCAGAGAGTGTGGATCGGGGGGGCTCGGCCTCTTCCTTCCCACTGTGTGTCCTCTGTATAGCTGACACCCAAGTAATCGGGTCCCTCAGCAGCACCAGTGCAGCGCTGCTCCTGGTGGAAGGGTCGCTTCCCCCTGGGGGGGCTCTCGACCCGGGATGAAGCCCCCTGATGTACCTGCATATTCGTCCTGCAAGGACGCTCCCTTTGCAGGCGGATCCGATGGTGGCAGGCATCTTGGAACGCTGGAGCGGCCAGAAACGCCGAGCGGCGACTCACTTTCGGTTCACCGCTGCTGGGCGCGTCACTTCCGGGTCGCGGCCGGCGGCAGGGGCGGTCATCCTCTTCGCTCCTGCGTTAGGAGTTCCGGGACAAGAAGACAAACGGATAAAAAGGTATGTGCGGTGCGCAGTAGGCAGCGGCAGAGTTATTATGGAGGATTCAAACCCTGTAGCTGCGGTCAGCACGGAGGCTACAGCCCTATTGAAGGTACCATCAGCGGTCTTTTTTATCTGTTCTAGGGGCGTCCCTCATCCGGAGATAGGAAGGCTGGCAGGACTAAGAGGTGCCCTATATGTGCCACAAAACTTACCGTCTCATGGCAGAAGCCTCTCTGTGAGTCCTGCACTGCTCGTATTGTAGGGGAGGAGCAGGCCTCCCTACTAACAAGCATGAGAGCCATGGTTAGAGAAGAAGTGCAGGCTTCGATATCTAACTTATCTGCTCCCCAGTCGATCCAGTCTGATTTCCAGGATCCTCCCAGGTCCAGGAAAAGGCAGAGGGAGTCGGATCTGTCATCTGAAGACAGTTCCTTCGAGTCTGATATGGAGGAAGAGGAAGTGTGCAGAGATCCTCCTCATAAGGGGAAAAAGTACTTGTTCTCCTCTAATGATATCGATGAGCTTCTGGGTGCGGTGAGACAGACTATGCAGATTGAGGAGCCTTCAACCACTCAGTCTATCCAAGATGAGATGTTCGGAGGGCTGCGTTCACAAACATCAAAGGTCTTCCCGGTTAATTCCCATATTCGCTCAATGATTTTAGAAGAGTGGGAAGAGGCAGAGAAGAGGATATCCATTCCGAGAGACTTTAGGCTACGTCTTCCTTTTGACAATGAAGAGGTCAAAGATTGGGAAGATATACCGAAAATCGACATCCCACTAGCGAAGGTGTCTAAGAGAACTGCCATACCATTTGAAGACTCCTCGAACTTGAAGGAGCCTATGGACAGGAAGGCAGATGGTCTCCTAAAGAGAGCTTGGGAGAGCTCGGCCGCAGTGATCTGCACAAATATAGCGGCAACATCTGTGGCGAGAGCAATGCATCTATGGGTTGACGATTTAAAGGCTCAGTTGTCGGCCAAAGCCTCTAGGGAGTCTATTGTAAATGCTATCCCTTTCCTAAAACTAGCAACGGGGTTTCTGGCAGATGCTAGTGCAGAATCTGTCAGGTTCACAGCTAGAGGCCAGTCATTGTCAAATGCAGCCCGAAGGGCTATATGGTTAAAGAGCTGGTCAGGGGATGTCCATTCAAAGAACAAATTATGTTCCATTCCCTTTTCAGGAGGCAGAGTCTTTGGGCCTATATTAGACGACATTCTGGAAAAAGCTTCTGATGAAAAGAAGGGGTTTCCAGAGGAAAAAAAAGAAAAAATTCCAGCCCTTTCGTAGGCCCTATTACGGTCAAAGATCAGACTATAGGGGTAAGGGTAAACAAGGGAGATGGAGCTATCAGAAAGGGGGAGAAAATAGGAACCGAAATAGAGATCCAGGTCCCTCGAACCCTAGGTCAGAGTTCCGAAGAAAATGACGCCACCAGGATAGGGGGACGGTTGCTGAACTACCTGGGGGAGTGGAAGGAAATTACCACAAGTCCGTGGGTCCTTCAGGTTATATCTCAGGGGTACAGGATAGAATTCGACTCCCTTCCCCCAGAAAGATATTTCGTATCCAACGCCCGTCTCTCTTCAGCCTCTCCAATGTGGTCGGACGTACAGGATCTCCTCCGGATGGAGGCGATATCTCCTGTTCCTCCTCACCAAATAGGAACAGGTCACTACTTGGGTCTCTTTTCTATAAAGAAACCTTCAGGAGAATCCCGAACCATTATTAATCTCAAGCCTCTAAACAGATGGCTACAGTACAAAAGGTTCAAGATGGAGTCCATCCGCTCCACAATTCCCCTTCTAGGAAAAGACGTGGTAATGTACACTTTGGACTTAAAAAGTGCATATTACCACGTGCCAATATTTCCACATCAGAGATACCTGAGATTTGCAATAGAAAAGGAAGGGTCAATCTTCCATTATCAGTTTCGTTGCCTTCCATTTGGATTGGCGTCGGCTCCAAGAGTTTTCACAAAACTCATCATAGAGATCGTGTCTTATCTCAGGAAACGAGATATCACGATAATACCCTATCTGGACGATTTCCTGTTAGTGGCAGACTCTGTGGGGCAACTCAAGGTCGATTCTCAGTTGGTGATCTCCACACTGCAGAAGTTAGGATGGGTGTTGAACTGGGAAAAATCACACCTAAAGGTACCGTCACATTAAGCGACGCTGCAGCGATAGCGACAGCGATGCCGATCGCTGCAGCGTCGCTGTTTGGTCGCTGGAGAGCTGTCACACAGACCGCTCTCCAGCGACCAACGATGCCGAGGTCCCCGGGTAACCAGGGTAAGCATCGGGTTGCTAAGCGCAGGGCCGCGCTTAGTAACCCGATGTTTACCCTGGTTACCAGCGTAAAAGTTAAAAAAACAAACAGCACATACTCACCAGCGCGTCCCCCAGCCTCTGCTTCCTGACACTGACTGAGCTCCGGCCCTACAGCACAGCGGTGACGTCACCGCTGTGCTTTCACTTTCAGTTTAGGGCCGGCGCTCAGTCAGTGTCAGGAAGCAGAGGCTGGGGGACGCGCTGGTGAGTATGTGCTGTTTGTTTTTTTAACTTTTACGCTGGTAACCAGGGTAAACATCGGGTTACTAAGCGCGGCCCTGCGCTTAGTAACCCGATGTTTACCCTGGTTACCAGTGTAAAATATCGCTGGTATCCTTGCTTTTGCTGTCAAACACGGCGATACACGGCGACCTAGCGACCAAATAATGTGCAGACCTTCTAGCAGCGACCAGCAATTTCACAGCGGGATCCAGATCGCTGCTGCGTGTCAAATACAGCGATATCGCTATCCAGGTCGCTGCAACGTCACGGATCGCTGGCGATATCGCCTAGTGTGACGGTACCTTAACTCCAAGATCAAGAAGACAGTTCTTAGGTGTAATACTGGATTCGAAAATCAGAAAATCGTTTCTTCCGGACGGAAGGAGGTCCGACCTGATAAAGAAGGTTCAACAGTTCGCAAGAAATCGAGTGACAATAAGAGATGCAATGAAGATCCTAGGCATCATGACAGCCTGTATCCCATTCGTCAGCTGGAGTCAATTCCATTCCCGTCAGTTACAAAGAGCGGTTCTAACATCATGGGACAGAAGACAGTCTTCGTTGGACAAGGAGTTTTTCCTGTCTCATCGGGTCAGACAATCCCTACGATGGTGGACGGTGTCAGAAAACCTCCAGGTGGGTGTCCCTTGGATCCAGACTTCAGCAGTCACGGTAACAACGGACGCAAGTCAGCAGGGTTGGGGTGGCCAGGTGCTCGGAAGATACTACCAGGGACAATGGAATCTGGAAGACAGCAGCAATTCCTCAAACCACAGAGAGCTGCATGCGGTTTGGAAGGTTTTGTGTTCAGCCCGGGTCTTGTTAAAGAACAAACACCTAAAGATCCTATCGGACAACATGACGACGGTGGCTTTTCTTTGTCGTCAGGGAGGTCCAAGGCATCCGAAGCTACAACATCTGGCAGATCAGATTTTCACCTGGGCAGAAAGATCGGTACTTTCAATTTCGGCGGTTCACTTAGAAGGCTCAAGAAACCAGATTGCGGACTTCCTGAGCAGAGAAAAATTATCACCCACAGAGTGGGAACTGAGCAGCAAGATTTTCGATATCCTGTGTCGACGCTGGGCAACTCCGATGGTGGACCTATTTGCAACCAGAAGAAATGCAAAAGTAACAGCATTTTACTCTCTGAACCCTCAGGAGAACCCGGCAGGGGTAGATGCCCTCTCTCAGTCTGCTATATGCCTTTCCCCCTCTGGCTTTAGTGCCGAGGGTCCTCAGGAAGATATGCGAGGACAGAGCTTGAGTGATCTTGGTGGTTCCCTTCTGGCCTGGAAGAAGCTGGTTCCCTCTCCTAAGGAAGCTTGCAGTGGACAATCCTTACCATCTTCCAGAATTGAGGGACTTACTTTCTCAGGGTCCGGTCCTTCATCAGAACCCAGAGAATCTGCAGTTAGCCGTGTGGATCCTGAGTGTCAGATCCTAAGAGCAAGAGGCTTATCAGAAGGAGTCATTTCTATCCTACAAGCAAGTAGGAAACCAGTGACTTCAACGATATATCTTAAGATCTGGAAAAAATACTGCAGCTTTTGTGGAGACACAACAATCGATGTTGATTGCCCTAACATACCTAAAATTCTTGATTTCTTAAGGTACCTTCACACGAAACGACATTATAACGATATCGCTAGCAATCCGTGACGTTGCAGCGTCCTCGCTAGCGATATCGTTTCGTTTGACACGCAGCAGCGATCAGGATCCTGCTGTGCTGTCGCTGGTCGCTGAATAAAGTCCAGAACTTTATTTGGTCGTCCGATCGCTGTGTATCGTTGTGTTTGAAAGCAAAAGCAACGATACCAGCGATATTTTACACTGGTAACCAGGGTAAACATCGGGTTACTAAGCGCAGGGCCGCGCTTAGTTACCCGATGTTTACCCTGGTTACTAGCGTAAAATGTAAAAAAAACAAACAGCACATGCTCACATTGCGTCCCCTGCAGTCTGCTTCCTCCTCTGACTCAGCGCCGCAAAGTGAAAGTGAAAGCAGCACAGCGGTGACGTCACCGCTCTGCTCTCACTGTACGGCGCTCAGTCAGTCAGGAAGTGGACGCAGGGGGACGTGAATGTAAGTATGTGCTGTTTGTTTTTTTTAGATTTTACGCTGGTAACCAGGGTAAACATCGGGTTACTAAGCGCGGCCCTGCGCTTAGTTACCCGATGTTTACCCTGGTTACCAGGGGACCTCGGCATAGTTGATCGCTGGAGAGCGGTCTGTGTGACAGCTCTCCAGCGACCAAACAGCGACGCTGCAGCGATCGACATCGTTGTCGCTATCGCTGCAGCGTCGCTTCGTGTGAAGGTACCTTTACAGCAGGGATTCAAGAAAGGGCTTAAACCAAGTACTTTAAAGGTCCAGATATCAGCCCTCAGCGTGTTTTATGATACTTCCCTTGCTGCCCATCCTTGGATCGCTCGGTTCTCTAAAGCAATTATGAGGTTAAGACCCCTAATCAGGAAGATTGTCCCACCTTGGGACCTTAACCTAGTTCTTAATGAATTGTGTAAGAAGCCCTTTGATATAAAGGAAGATATAAACATTGCTAATCTTTCCCTTAAAACTGTTTTTTTGGTAGCCATCACATTGGCCAAAAGATTAGGGGAACTTTAGGCCCTGTCCATCCAGAACCCTTATCTACAAATATTCGATGATAGGCTGGTCTTAAGACTTGACCCAGGGTTTCTTCCCAAAGTTGCTTCAGTTTCAAATATAAACCAAGAAGTTGTACTTCCATCTTTTTGCCAGTTTCCTAGGAACCAGAAAGAGTCTTTCTTCCATAACCTAGACGTCAGGGAAACGGTACTTAAATACTTGGACATGACTAGGGCCTGGAGGCAAGATAGTAATCTCTTCATCCTTTACGGGGGTCCTAATAAAGGGAAGAAAGCATCAAAGTCCACCATAGCCAGATGGATTCGATCCGCTATTAGCGTAGCCTATCAGGCAAAGGGAAAGAATCCCCCAGAGGGCCTTAAAGCTCACTCGTCTAGGGCTATGTCCGCATCTTGGGCAGAGAAAGGGGGGGCCTCGGTAGATCAGATTTGCAGAGCAACATCTTGGTCTAATATTAGCACCTTTTCAAAACACTACAAATTAGACGTAGTCTCTTCTCAATTAGCTTTTGGCAGGAAGGTGCTTCAAGCGGTAGTCCCACCCTAAAAACAGGAAGTTTCCTTTGGTACTTCTCCATGGTGCTGTCAGGTGGTGACCTGGAAAACGGTAATTAGTCTTACCGATAATTGTATTTCCAGGAATCCATCCTGACAGCACGGATAGATCCCTCCCTAATGTAAATATGTGATATACTTATGTGGAGTAACATTTGTATTAAACTTGTTATGTTCGAAATAAATTTTCTGTTTGCATCCATCCAGATGTGTTACTTTTGAAGATCACTGAAGGGTGGAAAGGGGAGGGTCCTTTTAAACTCTCGTGGTTTCCTGTCCCACTATGGATAAGAAGGACGTCCTCCATGGTGCTGTCAGGATGGATTCCTGGAAATACAGTCATCGGTAAGACTAATTACCGTTATCATCTATTTATATCTATTAATTATCTATATCTATTATATCTATTATCTATCTACATATATCTATTATCTATCTATCATCTATCTATTATCTATGTCATCTATTTATCTATTAATTATCTCTATCTATCATCTATATCTATTAACCTCTCTGAAAGCTCTTTAATGGTTTTATCTATCTACCTCTTTCTCTCTCTCTGTATATATATATATATATATATACACCCCTTTAATATGTACTGATAAATCAGTTTTTACAGTATTTCACCCTTTTTGTTTCCAAAATCATAAAACTCCTTTCCAGCCCATCTCTCCGTGTCACACGTGAGCGGCCAGGACATAAGGGAATCCTAGAGGGTAGTGGTCTTGCTCAGGACCCCCATGTGTTGCCCACCTTGTAATGAGTAGCTCCTCATTGATGGACTCGACACCACCACACCTGATGGTGATATTAGACCTGACTTTGTGCGGTAGGACAATCCCTGGGGGGCTATAGCGGCCGCCATATTGGCTTTCTCACAATCAGATATAACTTTTTAACAACCTGACAACAGAGGACGACTCGAACTTATATTTCTGGGATTCTGTAATATTCGCTGCTGGTTGCCCAATCATACTTTCTGGAAAAAAAAAGAAAAAAAAACCCGAACCCTCCTTTCATCATCAAGCGCTGGCAGCCGCCGCCGCAGTCCGTGTTTTGATGTGGCTGTAAATTTTTGGAAGTAATTCCCGCAAACGTTGAGTCGCTTGAAATCCAGTCTTTTTAATTGCGGTAATTGCTTTCCTGTCGGCACCGGCGCTGCGGACGGTAACCGCACTCTTGAAGTGCGTCGTGATTAAAAAGAAGCTGCGAGCGAGTCTAATCAGGGAGGTTCGGAGACGCACACACGCAGGATTAGGCCCTTTGAAATCGGGCTCGGTAATGTATTTCCAGCTGGTTGAGCTGACAGTGCTTTCCCTTTTGAAGATGGATCTTATCCGGAAATGTATCTACCTAATAGAACAATGAAATTAATTCTGGGAGACGAGGCCTCGTGCGGGATTTGTGGAGGAGCTAATAGGATTGTGGGCCAGCGCTGGGTGGTTATCGCTAGGAGTTTAATCCCAAAACGGATAAATGCTTTCTTACATTTACTGTTGAAAATAAATAAAATTCAATGAAAATGATAACGTAAAAAAAAAAATATATATTTATTTAATGAATAAGTCAAACTTCAGGGATTTACGATCGATGCAATTGTTGCGGAGATTACAAGAAGCATGAGGGTGCGTAGAGTGCGGATATGCTTCAAATGCCGAGGGTTGCAATGCATGATGGGAAGCCATTGTTACATGAATGTGGGCTACTTACTCCAATCTTCTATGGAAAAGCATCTATCTGACCTGCTACTTTCAGTGCCTTACCCTATAGGCTCGGATTAACAACAGCTTTAAAGGATAATTTCAGCTCTGAGAACATTTTTTAGTCCTCACTGTTTTGTCTTCTTCCCGTTCTCACCGTCTGCAATCTGACATAGGGCAGAAAACTTCTCTGTCTTCCAAAAGAAGCAAGACCGTTCTCTGGAGTCTAATTTGTTTATTGGTCATCAGATGGACGTATAGAATCGCAATGTATGGATGAGGTAAAACTACAAGGATGCAAATAACAGGTATAAGTATTGAGCTTAGAATGTCACCTAACTATGACATTTACAATTAACAGTGACCGCACACAGCAAGATGGAGCTTGTACATGTGAAAACAACCTAGTAACAATCACCGTCTGATTTATCAACAGTTCTGAATGCACAATACCACAGAACAGAAAGCATGCCCTCACCAGATATACTTTATCCCGGATAATAGAGTTTTAGAAACATAATGCAGGAGAAAGTTTTACACAACTGTTCTGCTAGACTGCTTCTTACAAAATGACTGTTTCACCACCTTCTTACCCAAAATTCATTGGTTTCTCCTACAATGCAATTGACAGCTTTACAGAAAAAAACATCATGTAATACAATTATACATTATACATCACTATCAAAGTATTAAAGTGGCAACAGTAATTTCTCTGACGCCCATGACGGCACCACGGAGAGAGGGGATCCGCCCACCAAGGACAGGAAACCTACAGATAAAAAGGCGGTACCTCTCACCTGCATCAGTTGGTTTCCTGTCCTTGATGGGAGACCTACAGATTCACCTCCGTGGTGTCGTTAAGAAGAAGATTCGTCGTGGGATGCCGGGGCCAATCAGCTCGATTCAGGCAGCGGGGGCCCCCCTGCCTCGGCTGGTGTGGTGACCCGAAGCGCCACCGCTGGGGCTAGTAGGCCTTTAGGGTGCGCGGAGAGAGGTGGCTGGACCAGGCCACCTCTCTAGGTAAGACTCACCGGCAGCAGCATTATCCAAGGGGGGTCCCTCTGTGGATAGGAGCCAACATCTTGCTCCTCCTGCGTAAGGCTGCGGGCTGTAGTTTCCGGGGGTTCCGGGAATCCAGCAAGAAGGCATACGGTGATGTGCGGCGCCATCTTTGAGTCCGCTGCGCACGCGCGAGATTCCCCGGGATTTTAACAGCAGGAGTCTCTGCGCACGTGCGGCTGGCTGCGGCACCGCGCGCGCCGGGATTCTCGTTCGGCGTGCGCGCTCAGGATTAGGTGGGCCGCGCAGGCGCGGGACTTGGCGTGGCTGTGTGGCCGCGCTCGTGTGCCGGGGGGCTCGCTGCATGCGGCAGTCTGCGCAGGCGCAAGGTTCTGTGCGATCGCGCCGCAGCTGCGCATGCGCGGGATATATATAAAAAAAAAAAAAATGGCGCCTTCCACCGCTATTTAGTGAAGACACACCTGGGGGCAGACGCTTCCTATGGAGACCGGCCAGCGCTCACCAGTCATGAGCGACGTAGAACAGGCATCTCCCCTGTCCAGGGCATCTCCACCGCCGCCACAGCAGCAGCAGCAGAAGCAACGTCCCCAGAAGGGGCACCAAGATACCGGTAAAGGGCGTTCTGGATCACTGCGCAGCAAGGAGTCCAGCACAACGTCCGGCTCTAAGGATAGACCGAGAACCAACATGGATCACCCCCCAACTGGTATTTATGGGTCCAGAAGGTGGTAAGTGACCTACGTGAAAGTTAGTGATAGTGAGGGCCTATCTTTGTGTTTCCTTACTATAGGGGAAGAAAAGCACAGGCAAGTCTAAGCATAAGATTTGTGCTCTGTGTAGAGAAGATCTTCCATCTTCGTGGGAAAAGAGGCTTTGCAGTGTTTGTATCCAACAGACAGTGTCAGAGGGCCTCCCCGGGTTCGCAGAGGACCTTTAAAAACCTGATCAAAGTCCAGGTAGAAGAGACCTTTAAATCCCTTAAAGGGGGGAAAAAGCGGAGGAAGGCCAAGCACAGATCTCCGTCTCCTGAGTCCGGTGATTCAGGGGAAGATATGGATTCAGACACCTCCACTTCTTCTTCCTCCTCGTCCTCATCATCATCCTCGTCCTCCTCTGGAGGGCGTAGTTGCTTTCCCTTAGAAGAAACAGACAGTCTGGTTAAGGCTGTCAGGAGCACTATGGGGTTACATAGTTACATAGTTATTAAGGTTGAAGGAAGACTGTAAGTCCATCTAGTTCAACCCATAGCCTAACCTAACATGCCCTAACATGTTGATCCAGGGGAAGGCAAAAAAAACCCCATGTGGCAAAGAGTAACTCCACCATGGGGAAAAAAATTCCTTCCCGACTCCACATACGGCAATCAGACTAGTTCCCTGGATCAACGCCTTATCAAGGAATCTAATATATATACCCTGTAACATTATACTTTTCCAGAAAGGTATCCAGTCCCCTCTTAAATTTAATTAATGAATCACTCATTACAACATCATACGGCAGAGAGTTCCATAGTCTCACTGCTCTTACAGTAAAGAATCCGCATCTGTTATTATGCTTAAACCTTCTTTCCTCCAGACGTAGAGGATGCCCCCTTGTCCCTGTCTCAGGTCTATGATTAAAAAGAGCATCAGAAAGGTCTTTGTACTGTCCCCTCATATATTTATACATTAACATAAGATCACCCCTTAGTCTTCGTTTTTCCAAACTAAATAGCCCCAAGTGTAATAACCTATCTTGGTATTGCAGACCCCTCAGTCCTCTAATAACCTTGGTCGCTCTTCTCTGCACCCGCTCCAGTTCAGCTATGTCTTTCTTATACACCGGAGACCAGAACTGTGCACAGTATTCTAAGTGTGGTCGAACTAGTGACTTGTATAGAGGTAAAATTATGTTCTCCTCATGAGCATCTATGCCTCTTTTAATACATCCCATTATTTTATTTGCCTTTGTAGCAGCTGCCTGACACTGGCCACTGAATATGAGTTTGTCATCCACCCATACACCCAGGTCTTTTTCATTGACGGTTTTGCCCAGAGTTTTAGAATTAAGCACATAGTTATACATCTTATTACTTCTACCCAAGTGCATGACCTTACATTTATCCCCATTAAAGCTCATTTGCCATTTATCAGCCCAAGCTTCTAGTTTACATAAATCATCCTGTAATATAAAATTGTCCTCCCCTGTATTGATTACCCTGCAGAGTTTAGTGTCATCTGCAAATATTGAAATTCTACTCTGAATGCCCCCTACAAGGTCATTAATAAATATGTTAAAAAGAAGAGGGCCCAATACTGACCCCTGTGGTACCCCACTGCTAACCGTGACCCAGTCCGAGTGTGCTCCATTAATAACCACCCTTTGTTTCCTATCCCTGAGCCAGCTCTCAACCCACTTACACATATTTTCCCCTATCCCCATTACTCTCATTTTATATAACAACCTTTTGTGTGGCACCGTATCAAAAGCTTTGGAAAAGTCCATATATACTACGTCCACTGGGTTCCCTTGGTCCAGTCCGGAACTTACCTCTTCATAGAAGCTGATCAAATTAGTCTGACATGAACGGTCCCTAGTAAACCCGTGCTGATACTGGGTCATGAGGTTATTCCTCTTCAGATACTCCAGTATAGCACCCCTTAGAATGCCCTCCAGGATTTTACCCACAGTAGAGGTTAAACTTACTGGCCTATAATTTCCGAGTTCAGTTTTTGTCCCCTTTTTGAATATTGGCACCACATTTGCTATACGCCAGTCCTGTGGTACAGACCCTGTTATTATGGACTCTTTAAAGATTAAAAATAATGGTCTATCAATGACTGTACTTAGTTCCTGCAGTACTCGGGGGTGTATCCCATCCGGGCCCGGAGATTTGTCAATTTTAGTTATTTTTAGACACCGCTGTACTTCCTGCTGGGTTAAGCAGGTGACATTTAATGGGGAATTATTATCACTAGTCATATTGGCTGCCATGGGATTTTCTTTTGTAAATATTGATGAAAAAAAGTCATTTAGCATATTGGCTTTTTCCTCATCCTCATCCACCATTTCACCCAGACTATTTTTAAGGGGGCCAACACTGCCATTTTTTAGTTTCTTACTATTTATATAGTTAAAGAATATTTTGGGATTATTTTTACTCTCTCTGGCAATGAGTCTCTCTGTCTCAATCTTTGCTGCCTTGATTTGCTTTTTACAGAATGTATTTAATTTTCTGTATTTATTTAATGCCTCCTCACTACCTACTTCCTTTAATTCTCTAAATGCTTTCTTTTTGTCCCTTATTGCGCCCCTTACAGCTCTATTTAGCCATATTGGTTTCCTCCTATTTCTAGTATGTTTATTCCCATACGGTATATACTGTGCACAGGTCCTATCCAGGATGCTAATAAATGTCTCCCATTTTCTTTGTGTATTTTTGTGTCTCAGGATATCGTCCCAGTTAATTGCACCAAGATCCTCTCTCATCCGTTGGAAATTTGCCCTCCTGAAGTTTAGTGTCCTTGTCACCCCCCTACTACCCATCTTATTAAAGGTTACATGAAAACTTATTATTTTGTGATCACTATCCCCCAAGTGACCCCCAACCCTTATATTTGATATGCGGTCTGGCCTGTTGGTTAATATTAGGTCTAGCAGTGCCCCCCTCCTTGTTGGGTCCTGAACCAGTTGTGAAAGGTAATTGTCTCTCATAGTTGTCAAAAACCGATTACCTTTGCTGGAACTGCAGGTTTCTGTTCCCCAATCTATTTCAGGGTAGTTGAAGTCCCCCATAATAATGACTTCTCCTTGAGTCGCAGCTTCATCTATTTGCTTTACGAGGATATTCTCCATTGCTTCCATTAGTTTTGGAGATTTATAACAAACCCCTATCAGTAATTTATTATTTTTTCCCCCTCCCCTTATCTCCACCCACAGAGACTCTACATTTTCATTAGATTCACCTATATTATCACGCAGGATGGGTTTTAAGGTCGATTTTACATACAGACACACCCCACCCCCTCGCTTATCTGTACGGTCATTTCTGAAAAGGCTATAGCCCTGCAAGTTAACAGCCCAGTCATGGCTCTCATCCAGCCACGTCTCAGATATCCCCACCATGTCATAATTATGCTCCAACATCATTAGTTCTAATTCGTCCATGTTGTTGGCGAGGCTTCTGGCATTAGTATACATGCACTTGATGTTACTCTCTGTACCTCTATTCTTTCTTAAATTACTAACTGTTCTAACCCCACCCCCCATGCCACCGCCACCCCCAACTTCCTTATTTGTGCCCAGGTCTCTATCTGCACTATCTTCCCCTCCTATAAAATGAATACCCTCCCCCCCAATCCCTAGTTTAAACACTCCTCCAACCTTCTAACCATTTTCTCCCCCAGCACAGCTGCACCTTCCCCATTGAGGTGCAGCCCGTCCCTAGCGTAGAGCCTGTAGCCAACTGAGAAGTCGGCCCAGTTCTGCAGGAACCCAAACCCCTCCTTCCTACACCAATTCTTGAGCCACTTATTAACCTCCCTAATCTCCCGTTGCCTCTCTGGCGTGGCACGTGGTACAGGCAGTATTTCGGAAAATACCACGTTGGAGGTCCTTGCTTTCAGCTTGCAGCCTAATTCCCTGAAATCATCTTTAAGGACCTTCCACCTACCTCTAACTTTGTCATTTGTGCCAATGTGCACCATGACCGCTGGGTCCTCACCAGCCCCTCCCAGTAATCTGTCCACCCGATCAGCGATATGTCGGACTCGAGCGCCAGGTAGGCAGCACACCGTCCGACGATCCCTGTCTTTGTGACAGATTGCCCTATCTGTTCCCCTAATAATTGAGTCCCCCACTACCAGCACCTGTCTGGCATGCCCTGCTCTCCTTTTTCCCTCCTTACTGGAGCAGTCACTCCTCCGGCTTTCAGAGGACATGCCTGGCTGCAGCAGTGCTACCCCTGTACTGGCACCCCCCTCATCTGCCAACTTAGCAAACTTATTGGGGTGTGCCAGATCAGGACTAGCCTCCCTGGCACTCTTCCCTCTACCCCGCCTTCTATCTGTCACCCAGCTAACTGCCACACTGTCCTGCAGCTCCATCCTACCATCCCCCTCCTCATCTATCCCATTGAGCGTCTGCTCTGTGAGCAGAAGACTCCTCTCCATATTGTCTATGGATCTCAGTGTTGCCAGCTGCACATTTAGATCCAGTATCTGGGTTTCCAAATGCACAATGTGCTCACATCTCGCACAGCAGTATGCACCCTCGACCAGCTGGTCAAGGACTGCATACATGTGGTTGACAGACTCTCACCCCAAAAGATCTGTTCAGGACATAATGTTCGCGGGGCTCGACCAAAAAAAGAGAAGGGCCTTCCCCCTTAATGAAAAAATCCAGGCTTTAATTAAGAAAGAGTGGAAGAAACCCGTAAGAAAGGCACTACTTACACCAAAAAGGAAATACCCATTCGATGACCAATCTTGCTCCTTCTGGGATAAAGCGCCTAAGTTAGATGTTGCCATCGCTAAGGCATCCAAAAAATATGCCCTCCCATTCGAGGACATGGGGGTCTTAAAAGACCCAATGGACAAGAAGGCAGATGCCTTCCTCAGAGGTTCATGGGAGGCAGCTGGTGGAGGCCTTAAACCGGCGGTCGCGGCTGCATGTACATCCCGCTCCCTGATGATATGGTTAGACCAATTAGAAAGCCAGCTCAAAAATAAATCATCTCGTGACTCAATTTTAAATAGTTTACCAGTTATGCGTGGAGCTGCTGCCTTCTTAGCGGACGCTTCAGCCGATTCAATCAAATTATCCTCAAGGGCGGCGGGTTTTTTTAATGCCGCTAGACGAGCCCTTTGGCTTAAATGATGGCCGGGAGATCTCCAGACAAAGTCTAGATTGTGTACCATCCCCTGTGAAGTAGAGTTCCTATTCGGGCCCACTCTAGATGATATATTAGAGAAAGCTGGTGATAAAAAGAAATCTTTTCTCTCCCTGAGTTTTCCTTCGTACAAGAGGCCCTTTCGGAGCAAGAGGTTCTTCCGAAGGAAACCGGGAAAAAATCAAGATAAATGGGAAGATAAGCGAAATAAAAACAAGGGGTTCATATTCAATAGAAACCCCAACGACAACAAAAAGCCTGCCCAATGAATGCTTGCCCCAGGTGGGGGGGAAGGTTGTCCCTCTTCCTCTCGGCCTGGGGGAAAATTACCAGCAGTCCTTGGGTTTTGAGTATTATAAAATCGGGACTGAAGCTGAGGTTCCAAAAATCCCCTCGCCCCTTCTTTATGACAACATCGCTAAGGTCTTCGGAGGAAGAACAGCTAGCGTTGGAAAAAGAAGTCATGGGACTAGTAAGCAAAGGGGTTCTTATGGAAGTTCCCCTAAAAGAAAAAGGGCAAGGATATTACTCTCCTCTGTTCTTGAGAAAGAAACCGGACGGTTCTTTCAGGACGATTATAAATCTGAGGAATCTAAACAAATTTATGGAGATTCAGTCTTTCAAAATGGAAACAATAAAGACCTCGATAAAAATGTTGTTCCCACTGTGTTTCATGGTAGTCCTGGATCTAAAGGACGCCTACTATCACGTCCCTATCCACAAAGATCACCGAAAATTCCTCAGAATAGCAGTCTACATCGGGGGGGTGTTGTGCCATTTTCAGTTTTTAGCCCTTCCCTTCGGGCTAGCTATAGCGCCACAGGTCTTCACAAAATTAGTTGCAGAGGTAATGGCTCACCTGAGGGAGCAAGATACCCTGATAGTGCCATACCTCGACGACTTTTTCATAATCGGTTCCTCTCCGCAACATTGCAAGGAACAGCTGAAGACAATCCGACATTCACTAGAAAATCTGGGCTGGTTAGTGTACTTAAAAAAATCCAGGTTGTTACCATGCCAAATCCAGGAGTACCTGGGCCTTACTCTGGACTCTATAAAACAAGAATGCCGTCTTCCAGAGGGAAAAATTCAAAACATCATAAGTCTAGTATCCAAAAGGCGAGACACCCCCTACATAACCCTCCGCCAAGCTATGTCCCTCCTGGGATCCATGACGGCCTGCATCCCTGCAGTCCAATGGGCTCAGTTACACTCAAGGGAGCTTCAATGGCAAATCTTGTCAGAAGTCTCTCTAAAAGGAAATTTAGAAAGCCGGCTCAACTTGTCTCCAAACACAATTCGGTCACTGAGTTGGTGGACATCGCTAGACAATCTTTCTCAAGGAATCCCATGGGTAACCCCAGTCTCACGGATAGTAACAACGGATGCGAGTCCCAGCGGGTGGGGAGCACACCTGAATGACCTGTTAGCCCAGGGGGCTTGGCCACCTCATCTGAAAAAGGTGTCTTCCAATATGAAGGAACTGCTGGCGGTCAAGTTTGCGCTATTAGAGTTCCTGGGTCCCCTTCGGTCTCACCATGTCACAGTGATGTCGGACAACAAAGTGGTGATAGCGTACCTAAATCACCAGGGGGGTACCTGTTCTCAGAGTCTGATTGAGATAACCAAATCAATCTTCCACATAGCCGAAACCAACCTTCAATCCCTATCGGGCCTTCACATAAAGGGGGTGGACAACTACAGGGCAGATTATCTAAGTCGCTCTCGCTTGAAACAGGGGGAATGGGAACTGAATCAGTCAGTGTTTACTCAGATCTCATTAAGATGGGGCACACCAAACATAGACCGTTTTGCAAACCATCTAAACAAAAAAGTGGACACCTTTTGCTCAATAACACCATTGGGGAGCCCTGTATCTCTAGATGCGTTCCTGATCTCCTGGAACCATCAACTAGCATATGCCTTTCCCCCTATTGCTCTGATTCCGGCAGTGCTGAGGAAGATTCGGGAGGACGGGGCTCACATAATCTTGATAGCCCCGTTCTGGCCGAAGAGGCCTTGGTTTTCCTGGATGATGAGGATGTCCATCTCCGATCCATGGGTACTACTGGAGCTCCCAAACCTCCTCTCCCAAGGCCCAGTTCATCATCCACAGGTGGCACGTTTGCACTTGACAGCTTGGCATTTGAAAGGGAGTTACTAGAAAACGGGGTTTTCTCCGGGGCTGGTATCTACACTGCTACAAAGTAGGAAACCCGTTCCAACCAAACAATACGGGAAAGTATGGAAAAAATTCCTTTCATCTTCAGGTGCCAAAATGGGGAGGGCGTCCCTCTTAAAGCCATACTTGAGTTTCTGCAGAAAGGGTTAGAGCTGGGTCTGGCCACAAGCACCCTAAAAGTCCATGTAGCGGCTCTAGGAGCCTTATTCAACTATGATTTGGCAGGGAATCGGTGGATTTCTAGATTCATCAGAGCAGCCGGTAGATCAAGACCTCTACCTGTGAAGATTACCCCTCAGTGGGATTTAAATTTAGTCCTAAGGGTACCGTCACACAGTGCCATTTTCATCGCTACGATGGCACGATTCGTGACGTTGCAGCGTCGTATGATTATCGCTCCAGCGTCGTAGACTGCGGTCACACGTTGCAATACACGGCGCTGGAGCGATAATTTCATGACGTATTTGCGATGTAGAAGCCGTTGGTTACTGTGCGCACATCGTATACAACCTGTGTCACACGATGCAATCATGCCGCCACAGCGGGACACTAGATGACGAAAGAAAGTTTCAAACGATTTGCTACGACGTACGATTATCAGCGGGGATCCGGATCGCAGTAGCGTGTCAGACACAACGATATCGTAACGATATCGCTAGAACGTCACGAATCGTGCCGTCGTAGCGATGAAAATGGCACTGTGTGACGGTACCCTAAGAGCATTATCTAAACCTCCCTTTGAACCCTTAGCGGATGCTCCAATCAAAATCTTATCTCTTAAAACTTCCTTGCTCGTTGCTCTCACTTCTGCACGTAGAGTCAGTGATATCCAGGCCCTATCCGCTAACCCCCCCTTTCACGCAATTCCTCGATGATAGGGTCATCCTGAAAATTGACCCGGCATATCTCCCAAAAGTGGCATCCCGTTTCCATAGGACGCAAGAAATATCTCTGCCCTCCTTCTGTCCTAATCCCAAAAACAAAGAGGAAGAGTAATTACATACATTAGATGTGAGGAGATGCCTGATGCATTACATAGAAGCCACTAGGGAGAGTAGGGAGGATGCCTCTCTCTTTGTATGTTTTCAAGGCCCCCGGAAGGGGAAGAAAGCATCTAAGGGCACCCTGGCAAGATGGATTACAGAAGCCATCAGCCTGTTATACACAATAATGCATAAAAGTGTGTGTAAGCTTAAATAAACTAGAGATATTTCAGATACAGCCCTGGAGTATTGTGTCTTGTCTCTCCGGTGCCGTGACGTCATCTCTACAGTGGACTCTTCAGAGAGTAGGTCGAGACCTGCGACAACACCATCAGCCTGTTATACTCGGCGAGTGGCGTACCCGTCCTGGGAAATATCAAGGCGCACTCAACAAGAGCAGTGGCAACCTCTTGGGCGGAGAAGGCCGGAGCTTCGATTGAGCAGATATGTAAAGCTGCTACCTGGTCTTCACCGTCCACTTTCTATAGGCACTATAGATTGGACCTTATCTCCTCTTCGGACCTTACCTTTTGGTAAAAGGGTTCTGGAAGCGGTGGTCCCTCCCTAATGTACAAATCTCTGTAATTCTCTCCGTGGTGCCATCATGGGCGTCAGAGAAAAATATAGTTCTTACCGATAACGGTATTTCTCTGAGCCCATGACGGCACCCGTACATTCCCTCCCTTCACTTCTTGGGTGTGCACATTAATATAGTGCCTTATGCTAATAGTATAAATAGTCACGCGGTATCTCAGTTAAGTCTTTAAGTAATGTTAAATAAATAAGTCTCTATTCATAGTCTCCCATCGTTCTCTAGTAAACAACTGATGCAGGAGAGAGGTACCGCCTTTTTATCTGTAGGTTTCCTGTCCTTGGTGGGTGGATCCCCTCTCTCCGTGGTGCCGTCATGGGCTCAGAGAAATACCGTTATCGGTAAGAACTACACTTTTTAACCTCATATTTTGGGCAGAACACTCACATTTAGCATGAATAGAAATAAATCTATGAGTAACTTTTAAAATGCATTTTATTACTAATCCAGAGTTACATCCTGTATTACCCTGTATTATACCCCAGAGCTGTTCTCACTATTCTGCTGGTGCAGTCACTGTGTACATACATTACATTACTGATCCTGAGTTACATCCTGTATTATACTCCAGAGCTGCACTCACTATTCTGCTGGTGCAGTCACTGTGTACATACATTACATTACTGATCCTGAGTTACATCCTGTATTATACCCCAGAGCTGCACTCACTATTCTGCTGGTGCAGTCACTGTGTACATACATTACTGATCCTGAGTTATATCCTGTATTATACCCCAGAGCTGCGCTCACTATTCTGCTGGTGTCATCACTGTGCACATACATTACATTACTGATCCTGAGTTACATCCTGTATTATACCCCAGAGCTGCACTCACTATTCTGCTGGTGCAGTCACTGTGTACATACATTACTGATCCTGAGTTATATCCTGTATTATACCCCAGAGCTGCACTCACTATTCTGCTGGTGTCATCACTGTGCACATACATTACATTACTGATCCTGAGTTACCTCCTGTATTATACCCCAGAGCTGCACTCACTATTCTGCTGGTGCAGTCACTGTGTACATACATTACATTACTGATCCTGAGTTGCATCCTGTATTATACTCCAGAGCTTCACTCACTATTCTGCTGATGTAGTCACTGTGTACATTTTTATTATTATTATTTATTTATATAGCACCATTGATTCCATGGTGGTGTACATGAGAAGGGGTTACATACAAATTACAGATATCACTTACAGTAAGCAAACTAACAATGACAGAGTGATACAGAGGGGTGAGGACCCTGCCCTTGCGGGCTTACATTCTAGAGGATGGTGGGGATTTAGACAATAAGTTGAGGGTTGCAGGAGCTCCGGTAGTGGTGAGGAGGCAGCGGGGTCAGTGCAGGCTGTAAGCTTTCCTGAAGAGATGAGTTTTCAGGTTCCTTCTGAAGGATTCGAATGTGGTTGAAAGTCGGACGTGTTGGGGCAAAGAATTCCAGAGGATGGGGGATATTTGGGAGAAGTCTTGGAGGCGGTTTGGTGAGGAGCGAATAAGTGTGGAGGAGAGAAGGAGGTCTTGGGAGGACCGGAGATTACGTGAAGGAAGATATCGGGAGATTAGTTCAGAGATATATGGAGGAGACAGGTTGTAATTTGAAGTGGATCTGCTGAGGGAATGGGAGCCAGTGAAGAGATTTACAGAGGGGGGAAGCGGAGGAGTAGCGAGGAGAGAGATGAATTAGTCAGGCAGCAGAGTTAAGGATGGACTGGAGAGGTGCAAGGATGTTAGCAGGGAGGCCACAGAAAATGATGTTGCAGTAGTCAAGGCGGGAGGTGATGAGGGCATGCACAAGAATTTTAGTAGATTGACGGTTGAGGAAAGGACGGATGCTGGAGATATTTTTGAGCTGGAGGCGACAGGAGGTGGAAAGAGCTTGGATGTGCGGTTTGAAGGACAGGACAGAGTCAAGGGTTACTCCGAGGCAGCGGACTTCCGGTACGGGGGAAAGCGTGATGTCCTTTAATGCGATAGATAGGTCAGGTAAGGAAGATCTATGAGATGGAGGAAAGATGATGAGTTCAGATTTGTCCACATTGAGTCTGAGGAAGCGAGAGGAAAAGAAGGAAAATATGGCTCATAGACACTCCGGGATTCTGGACAGCAGAGAGGTGACGTGTGGTCCAGAGAGGTAGATCTGAGTGTCATCAGCATAAAGGTGGTACTGGAATCCATAAGACTTTGAGTTGTCCCAGGCCGAGTGTAAAGATTGAGAAGAGTAGGAGTCCTAGAACAGAGCCCTGGGGGACTCCAACAGAGAGAGGGTGGGATGAGGAGGCAGTGTGGGAGTGGGAGACGCTGAATGTGGGGTTGGAAAGGTATGAGGAGATCCAGGATAGGGCGAGGTCCTTGATGCCAAAGGAGGAGAGGATCTGTAGTAGGAGGCAGTGGTCAACTGTGTCGAAAGCAGAGGACAGGTCTAGAAGGAGGAGGATAGAGAACTGTCTGTTAGCTTTGGCTGTAAGTAGGTCGTTAGTGATTTTGGTCAGGGCTGTCTCAGTTGAGTGATGGGGGCGGAAACCAGATTGTAGATTGTCAAAGAGCAAGTTAGATCAGAGGTGGGAGGAAAGTTCAGCGTGGAAGTGCTGCTCCAGGAGTTTGGAAGCGAATGGGAGCAGTGATATTGGGCGATAGCTGGACATAGGAGTTGGATCGAGGGTTGGCCTTTTAAGGATAGGCGTGATTGTGGCATGTTTGAAAGCAGAAGGGAAGGTGCCAGAAGTTAAGCCCCCGTCTCACTAAGTGAGATCGCTAGCGAGATCGCTGCTGAGTCACAAGTTTGGTGACGCAACAGCGACCTCCGTAGCGATCTCGCTATGTGTGACACGTAGCAGCGACCAGGCCCCTGCTGTGAGATCGCTGGTCGTGTCGGAATGGCCTGGACCTTTTTTTGATCGTTGAGGTCCCGCTGGGTAGCACACATTGCTGTGTTTGACACCTTACCAACGACCTCGTTGACGACTCAGACACTGAATCCTCATAATAGCTCCCATGTGACATCGTTGTACAGGTCGCTACAGGTCGCTGGTGAGATGTCAAACAGTGAGATCGCAGCTGCGATCGTTGGAGATCTCACTGTTTGACATCTCACCAGCGACCACATAGCGACGCAGCAACGATCCCTGATAGGTCGTATCGTTGTCGGGATCGCTTTAGCGTCGCTAAGTGAGACGGGGCCTTTAGTGATAGGTTGAAGAGGTGGGTTAGGGATGGGATAGGAGTGGCAGTGAGGTTGGGGAGGAGGTGGGATGGGATGGGGTCAAGCGCACAGGTGGTGAGGTGCGATTTGGAGAGGAGACAATTAACCCCCTCTTCAGTGATCTTGAAGAGGGAGGTTATGGGGTTTGGGCATTGGTCTGGTATACAAAGGGGTGTGGTGGTTGAACAATGAAGACTTGCCTTGTTTGGCCAATCTTATTTTTAAAGTGTGTGGCAAAGTCCTCAGCAGAGATGAGGGGGCAGTGGGGAGCGGAGGAGGTAGTTAAAGGTTTTGAATAACTGTTTGGGGTTGTAGGATAGGAAGGATACGAGGGTTGTGAAGTCGGCCTGTTTAGCAGAGGTGAGAGCAGATTTAACCCCTTCCCGACCCATGACGCCACGTAGGCGTCATGAAAACCCGTGCCAATCCGACCCATGACGCCTATGTGGCGTCATGGAATGATCGCGTCCCTGCAGATCGGGTGAAGGGGTTAACTCCTATTTTACCCGATCTGCAGGGAGAGGGGGAGTGGTACTTCAGCCCAGGGGGGGTGGCTTCACCCCCCCGTGGCTACGATCGCTCTGATTGGCTGTTGAAAGTGAAACTGCCAATCAGAGCGATTTGTAATATTTCACCTAAAAAAATGGTGAAATATTACAATCCAGCCATGGCCGATGCTGCAATATCATCGGCCATGGCTGGAAATACTGAAGTACCCCCCCCCACGCCCACCGATCGCCCCCCCCGTCCTCTGTTATGGGGTCCGGTCCCCTCCGTCCGCCTGCCGGCTCCCCCGTCCTCCTGTCCGCTCCCTCCTTGCCCAGACCCACCCCCCCTGTGCTCCGTTCCCCCCCCCCGTGCTCCGATCCACCCCCCCACCACCCCTTCATACTTACCGATCCTCCCGGTGTCCGTCCGTCTCCTCGCTGGGCGCCGCCATGTTGGAAAATGGCGGGCGCATGCTCAGTGCGCCCGCCGAATCTGCCAGTCGGCAGATTCCTTACAGGTACATTTTGATCGCTGTGGTAGGTTCTATCACAGCGATCAAAATAAAAAAATAATAAATAACCCCCCCCCCCTTTATCACCCCCATAGGGACAATAATAAAATAAAGAATTTTTTTTTTTTTTTTTTTTCCTCTAGGGTTAGGATTAGAACTAGGGTTAGAACTAGGGGTAGGGTTAGGGTTACGGGTAGGGTAATTAGGGGTAGGGTTATGGCATGTGCACACAGAGCGGATCGGCCGTGGATCCGCAGCGGATCGGCCGCGGATCCGCAGCGGATCGGCAGCGGATCGGACGCGGATCGGACGCGGATCCGCAGCGGATCGGCCGCGGATCCGCAGCGGATTGGCAGCGGATCCGCAGCGGATGGGCCGCGGATCGGCAGCGGATCCGCAGCGGATTGGCAGCGGATCCGCAGCGGATCGGCCGCGGATCCGCAGCGGATCGGCAGCGGATGGGCAGCGGATCCGCAGCGGATCGGCCGCGGATCCGCAGCGGATCGGCAGCGGATTGGCAGCGGATCCGCAGCGGATCGGCCGCGGATCCGCAGCGGATCGGCAGCGGATCGGCAGCGGATCCGCAGCGGATTGGCAGCGGATCCGCAGCGGATGGGCCGCGGATCGGCAGCGGATCCGCAGCGGATTGGCAGCGGATCCGCAGCGGATTGGCAGCGGATCCGCAGCGGATTGGCCGCGGATCCGCAGCGGATTGGCCGCGGATCCGCAGCGGATTGGCCGCGGATCCGCAGCGGATTGGCCGCGGATCCGCAGCGGATTGGCCGCTGCGAATTCGAAGCAGTTTTCCATCAGGTTTACAGTACCATGTACACCTAAGGAAAACCAAATCCGCTGTGCCCATGGTGCGGAAAATTCCGTGCAGAAACGCTGCGTTGTATTTTCCGCAGCATGTCAATTCTTTGTGCGGATTCCGCAACGTTTTACACCTGTTCCTCAATAGGAATCCGCAGGTGAAATCCGCACAAAAAAACACTGGAAATCTGCTGTAAATCCGCAGGTAAAACGCAGTGCCTTTTACCTGCAGATTTTTCAAAAATCGTGCGGAAAAATCTCACACGAATTCGCAACGTGGGCACATAGCCTTAGGGTTAGGGTTGGAATTAGAGTTAGGGTTGGAATTAGGGCTAGGGTTTGAAATAGGGTTAAGATTAGGCTTGTGGTTAGGGTTACGGATAGGGTTAGGGGTGTGTTGGGGTTACAGTTGTGGTTAGGGTTGGGATTAGGGCTACGGTTGGGATTAGGGTTAGGATTAGGGTTGGAATTAGGGTTACGGGTGTGTTGCGGTTAGGGTTGTGGTTAGGGGTGTGTTGGGGTTAGGTTTGTGATTAGGGTTATGGCTACAGTTGGGATTAGGATTAGGGGTGTGTTGGGGTTAGTGTTGAAGTTAGAATTGAGGGGTTTCCACTGTTTAGGCACATCAGGGGTCTCCAAACGCAACATGGCGCCACCATTGATTCCAGCCAATCTTGCATTCAAAAAGTCAAATGGTGCTCCCTCCCTTCCAAGCCCCGACGTGCGCCCAAACAGTGGTTTACCCCCACATTTGGGGTACCAGCGTACTCAGGACAAACTGGGCAACAACTGTTGGGGTCCAATTTCTCCTGTTACCCTTGCAAAAATAAAAAATTACTTGCTAAAACATAATTTTTGAGGAAAGAACAATTATTTTTTATTTTCACGGCTCTGCGTTATAAACTTCTGTGAAGCACTTGGGGGTTGAAAGTGCTCACCACACATCTAGATAAGTTCCTTCGGGGGTCTAGTTTCCAAAATGGGGTCACTTGTGGGGTGTTTCTACTGTTTAGGCACATCAGGGGCTCTGCAAATGCAATGTGACGCCCGCAGACCATTCCATCAAAGTCTGCATTTCAAATGTCACTACTTCCCTTCCGAGCCCTGACGTGCGCCCAAACAGTGGTTTACCCCCACATATGGGGTATCAGCATACTCACAACAAACTGGGCAACAAATATTGGGGTCCAAATTCTCCTGTTACCCTTGTGAAAATAAAAAATTGCTTGCTAAAACATCTTTTTTGAGGAAAGAAAAATGATTTTTTATTTTCACGGCTCTGCGTTGTAAACTTCTGTGAAGCACTTGGGGGTTGAACGTGCTCACCACACATCTAGATAAGTTCCTTCGGGGGTCTAGTTTCCAAAATGGGGTCACTTGTGGGGTGTTTCTACTGTTTAGGCACATCAGGGGCTCTGCAAATGCAATGTGACGCCCGCAGACCATTCCATCAAAGTCTGCATTTCAAATGTCACTACTTCCCTTCCGAGCCCTGACGTGCGCCCAAACAGTGGTTTACCCCCACATATGGGGTATCAGCGTACTCAGGAGAAACTGGACAACAACTTTTGGGGTCCAATTTCTCCTGTTAGTCTTGCAAAAATAAAAAATTCTGGGCTAAAAAAATATTTTTGAGGAAAGGAAACACATTTATTATTTTCACGGCTCTGCGTTATAAACTTCTGTGAAGCATTTGGGGGTTCAAAGTGCTCACCACACATCTAGATAAGTTCCCTTGGGGGTCTAGTTTCCAAAATGGAGTCACTTGTGGGGAGTTCCTACTGTTTAGGCACATCAGGGGCTCTGCAAACGCAACCTGATGCCCGCAGAGCATTCCATCAAAGTCTGCATTTCAAAACGTCACTACTTCCCTTCCGAACCCCGACGTGTGCCAAAACAGTGGTTTACCCCCACATATGGGGTATCAGCGTACTCAGGAGAAACTGGTCAACAACTTTTGGGGTCCAATTTCTCCTGTTACTCTTGCAAAAATAAAAAAATTCTGGGCTAAAAAATATTTTTGAGGAAAGGAAACACATTTTTTATTTTCACGGCTCTGCGTTATAAACTTCTGTGAAGCACTTGGGGGTTCAAAGTGCTCACCACACATCTAGATTAGTTCCTTGGGAGGTCTAGTTTCCAAAATGGGGTCACTTGTGCGGGAGCTCCAATGTTTAGGCACACAGGGGCTCTCCAAACGCGACATGGTGTCCGCTAATGATTGGAGCTAATTTTCCATTCAAAAAGCCAAATGGCGTGCCTTCCCTTCCGAGCCCTGCCGTGCGCCCAAACAGTGGTTTACCCCCACATATGGGGTATCACCGTACTCAGGACAAACTGGACAACAAAATTTGGGGTCCAATTTCTCCTATTACCCTTGGGAAAATAAAAAATTCTGGGCTAAAAATCATTTTTGAGGAAAGAAAAATTATTTTTTTATTTTCACGGCTCTGCGTTATAAACTTCTGTGAAGCACCTGGGGGTTCTAAGTGCTCACTATGCATCTAGATAAGTTCCTTGGGGGGTCTAGTTTCCAAAATGGGGTCACTTGTAGGGGAGCTCCAATGTTTAGGCACACAGGGGCTCTCCAAACGCGACATGGTGTCCGCTAACGATTGGAGCTAATTTTCCATTCAAAAAGTCAAATGGCACGCCTCCCCTTCCGAGCCTTGCCATGCACCCAAACAGTGGTTTACCCCCACATATGAGGTATCGGCATACTCAGGAGAAATTGCCCAACAAATTTTAGGATCCATTTTATCCTGTTGCCCATGTGAAAATGAAAGAATTGAGGCTAAAAGAAATTTTGTGTGAAAAAAAAGTACTTTTTCATTTTTGCGGATCAATTTGTGAAGCACCTGGGGGTTTAAAGTGCTCACTATGCCTCTAGATGAGTTCCTTGGGGGGTCTAGTTTCCAAAATGGGGTCACTTGTGGAGGAGCTCCAATGTTTAGGCACACAGGGGCTTTCCAAACGCGACATGGTGTCCGCTAACGATGGAGATAATTTTTCATTCAAAAAGTCAAATGGCGCTCCTTCCCTTCCGAGCCTTACCATGTGCCCAAACAGTGGTTTACCCCCACATGTGAGGTATTTGTGTACTCAGGAGAAATTGCCCAACAAAATTTAGGATCCATTTTATCCTGTTGCCCATGTGAAAATGAAAAAATTGAGGCTAAAATAATTTTTTTGTGAAAAAAAAGTACTTTTTCATTTTTACGGATCAATTTGTGAAGCACCTGGGGGTTTAAAGTGCTCACTATGCTTCTAGATAAGTTCCTTGGGGGGTCTAGTTTCCAAAATGGGGTCACTTGTGGGGGAGCTCCAATGTTTAGGCACACGGGGGCTCTCCAAACATGACATGGTGTCCGCTAAAGATTGGAGCCAATTTTTCATTCAAAAAGTCAAATGGCGCTCCTTCCCTTCCAAGCCCTGCCGTGCGCCCAAACAGTGGTTTACCCCCACATATGAGGTATCAGCGTACTCAGGACAAATAGGACAACAACGTTCGTGGTCCAGTTTCTCCTTTTACCGCTGGGAAAATAAAAAAATTGTTGCTAAAAGATCATTTTTGTGACTAAAAAGTTAAATGTTCATTTTTTACTTCCATGTTGCTTCTGCTGCTGTGAAACACCTGAAGGGTTAATAAACTTCTTGAATGTGGTTTTGAGCACCTTGAGGGGTGCAGTTTTTAGAATGGTGTCACTTTTGGGTATTTTCAGCCATATAGAACCCTCAAAATGACTTCAAATGTGAGGTGGTCCCTAAAAAAAATGGTTTTGTAAATTTTGTTGTAAAAATGAGAAATCACTGGTCACATTTTAACCCTTATAACTTCCTAGCAAAAAAAAAAATTGTTTCCAAAATTGTGCTGATGTAAAGTAGACATGTGGGAAACGTTATTTATTAACTATTTTGTGTCACATAACTCTCTGGTTTAACAGAATAAAAATTCAAAATGTGAAAATTGCGAAATTTTCAAATTTTTTGCCAAATTTCCGTTTTTTTCACAAATAAACTCAGAAATTATCGACCTAAATTTACCACTAACATGAAGCCCAATATGTCACGAAAAAACAATCTCAGAATCGCTAGGATCCGTTGAAGCGTTCCTGAGTTATTACCTCATAAAGGGACACTGGTCAGAATTTCAAAAAACGGCAAGGTCATTAAGGCCAAAATAGGCTGGGTCATGAAGGGGTTAAAAGCAGATTTAAATACATCATGTGTTGTCCTCCGGAGCTGCACTCACTATTCTGCTGGTACATTACTCACTCTAATATCATGACTAAATTCTTGCAGAGTGTTCATATTCCTTATTACCATCCCTAATTATCAGCTTATATCTTAGCACCTGCAGACTCTGTTCTTGTATTTGGGGTGTGAATCGGCTGCTGGTGATAAATGTACAGGAGACTGAAAGTAACAGAAGATAGTTATGAAAATACAAAATAAAATGATGTAAATCTAATTCTGGAGCTGTAAATCCAGCTGCTAATGGGAGAAGTTTGAAGAGGCAGATTTACTGCTCTGAGCCGGGAGGTGGAAGCGAGAGCATCCTGCGGCCTGAAGAACGTCCGGCGCTGATACATTTACGAGGCCGAATCAGGCAGAACTTGGCAGATTCAGACAGGGATTTAATGAATCTTCTCTGACCCCAGATCTGGCCACCAGCAGCTTTCTCTGTAAAGATTTATATGGACAGAATCAAAAATATGTCCTATAACTCCAGGGAGGAGCTCAGGATTTAGATGAGGAGCAGGTTCACTGGTACCGTACAACCCAACACATCCCAAAATGCCTTGAGTACTCCATCCCGAATATACAGTCTGGGGCCCGGGGCGTAGTGCCCTGCCCGGTATAGTGCACAATGATAGGATGCTGAACCGTGCGTGGGAAGGCCCCGCAGGTGGTGTGCAGAAAAACTCCTCTCTGCACAGTATTTTCTAGATATACAGAGGTTTCTGACTTGTGAAAAAAGTGGGTGAGGTGTGGGAGAAATGTGGTAGAGCTGTAGAAAAATTATTACCTGTTAAATCCTCCGTCACTCTAGCGTAGTTCATCCCTGTAGCGAAGCTTATCGCTCCAGCGAAGCTCACCACTCTAGTGTACCCCATCCCTGTAGCATAGCCCATCGCTCTACCATTTTCCATCCCTTTACCCTTCTCCATTGCTTTAGCGTTTTCCATCGCTCTAGCATAGTCCATCCTTCTAGCATACTCCATCCCTCTGGTCTAATCCGTCTCTCTGGTGTACGCCATCTCTTTGGTGCACTCCATCCTTCTGGCATACACCAGCTCTCTAGAGCACTCCTTCCCTCTGGCGTGCCCCGTCCCTCTGGCGTAGCCCAGAACTCTAGCATACTCCATCCCTCTAGCGTACTCCGTCCCTCTAGCATAGCCCAGCACTCTACCGTGCTCCGTCCCTCTGGCATACTCCGTCCCTCTAGTGTTCCCCAGCACTCTAGCGTACTCCGTCCCTCTAGCGTAGCCCAGCACTCTAGCGTACTCCATCCCTCTAGCATAGCCCAGCACTCTAGTGTAGCCCAGCACTCTACCATACTCCGTCCCTCTTCCGTACTCCGTCCCTCTAGCATAGCCCAGCACTCTACCATACTCCATCCCTCTACCGTACTCCGTCCCTCTAGCATAGCCCAGCACTCTACCATACTCCATCCCTCTAGCGTAGCCCAGCACTCTAGCATACCCCAGCACTCTAGTGTACTCCGTCCCTCTAGTGTAGCCCAGCACTCTAGCGTACTCCGTCCCTCTGGCGTACTTCGTTCTTCTAGCGTAGCCCAGCACTCTAGCGTAGCCCAGCACTCTGGCGTACTCCGTCCCTCTAGCATACTCCGTTCCTCTAGCGTAGCCCAGCACTCTAGCGTACGACGTCCTTCTGGCGTACTCCATTCCTCTAGCGTAGCCCAGCACTGTAGCGTAGCCCAGCACTGTACCGTACTCCGTCCCTCTAGCGTAGCCCAGCACTCTACCATAGTCCGTCCCTCTGGCATACTCTGTTCCTCCTGCGCAGCCCAGCACTGTAGCGTAGCCCAGCACTCTACCGTACTCCGTCCCTCTAGCATACTCCGTTCCTCTAGCGTAGCCCAGCACTCTAGTGTACGCCGTCCCTCTGGCGTACTCCATTCCTCTAGCGTAGCCCAGCACTGCAGCGTAGCCCAGCACTCTACCGTACTCCGTCCCTCTAGCATACTCCATTCCTCTAGCGTAGCCTAGCACTGTAGCGGCAGCAAATGCTCGAGAGCGCCACCAGAGGGTCAGTACACGCTGCAGGGAAAGTTCCATACATCCAATGTATTATCACATGGTGCCCATTCAAATGAGTGGAGAAAACCTGAGCCCGAAGAGGCGGTGAGGATCTCTGCATGTGTCCTGGATTGCCCTTATGCCCGTGGCATGTAGATAGGTTGAGCTGGCTGTGTAGGAACGTTCCTGGCATTATTTGGATGCAGATCTGCGCTGAGCCTTTCTCTCCCCATCTTTTCCCCTACCCCGGTTCAGTTGATTTGTCACATTAGCAGCCATCTCGCAGTCCCCGTTCCTGCTCTTCTCAGGCTCTTATCTCCTCGCTCTGAAGGTTAATTTGCGTTCGGAGGGTTTGTGCAGATTTCAGCAGCTGATGTTCTTGCCATGACTTTAATGGCTGGCGAAGCTCTGCAAACTTATTGCGGCACTTCCCCCTCTCGCGTCTCGCTCACTGTTTTCTATCCCGCTCATTCTCTGAAAATAAAGCTTTTATATTTCTTTTGAAGTCAGAAATTTTGTGCTGTCGGCTCAGATCCCGATGTTTTCAAAGCAGAAGCGTCCAACGTAGTTGTAACCGCATAAAATGATAATGTCGCTTTCTTCAGCGTAAGCAGATTCTGAGCCGGTGAGAAATGACTCCTCAACCTTTTCAGATGTCAATTATCAACTTCCAGCCAACAGCAGATGAACTTCATGCCTGAAGGAATCACCAATAAACAGATATCATAAAAAAAATCTGTAACATTCGATGTTTGACGACACTAGATGATGGAATCTTCGCATTTAAGGTCGGGTTGTTCCAGTGACCACAAAAAAATCTAAGGAAAAATTGCAATCAAGGGAATAAAATGGTTTAAAATGATCCCGTTTTGTCGTAGAGACTGGTACGATCTCTCATTATTGATTGCAGTGATTTATTGGTTCTTCTACAGGCAATTTTATTGCTTTTCACATTATTGGACGTAGGGCTGATGTTCAATATTGCTTCTAGAGTTTCTCTAATATCATCCTTTGCTTAATATAAAAGGAGAAAAATATCATTGTGTAGAGGGATGAAAGCGTTTGATAAGAAGTTGTAAAGAGAGTATCCCAGTCTAGAGGACAGGCGCAGCACAGGAGAAGTCTTGGAAAAAAAAGTTTAAGGTTTTGATAAGGGCAAGAGGATGACTGTGAGTTATTAGAACAAGAGGAATGGATACGGAGCTTTATAAGGATATGGGGAGAAGATGCACTATGTAAAATAATTCTAAATCCACAGGTACTAATATTGATGTTCTTCCGTCCTCATGGTGTTGGATAGGGCTGAGGTCGGGGCTCTGTGCGCCCCTCATGTTCTCGCCTCCATGTCTGTATGGAGCTTTTGTACTGGGCACAGTCATGGGGGACAGAGAGGGTCTTCCACAAACTGTTCCCACAAAGCTGAAGATACAATTGTCCATAATGTCTTGTGCTGAAGAATTAAGATTTCCATTCACTTCAACAAAGAGGCCGAGGCCGCCCCCTGATGACAAACCCATAGCATTATCCTCCTCCTCCACTATCTGTACAGGGGGCACAATGCAGTCAGGGGGTTTCGTCCTCCTGCAATCACCAAACCCAGACTCCGCCATTCGACGCAGATAGAGAAGTGCGATCCGTCACTGCACAGGTCACTTCTCCTCCAGAGTCCAATGGTGGCGGCTTTACACCACTCCATCCGACATTTGGCATTGTGCTTGGTGATGTACGGCCATGAAGCTCCTGGTGGGGCGTAGTGTTTGTGCTGATACTAGAGGAGGTCATCAGAGTCATATGGAGTTATCAGAGCGGTGGTGACTTTTCTGCCCTCTGCTCCTCAGCACTCGGCCCCTCGCTCTGTAACGTTCCGGGGTCTCTACTTCATGGCGGAGTTGCTGAGGTTTCCTACGTTTCTCAATAATATCACTCACAGGTGATGGGGGAAGATTCAGGAGGTAGAAATGTCATGGACGGACTTGTTACCCCGGTGGCTACTATTACAGGACTTCGCTGGCATCTCTGAGCTCAGCACCACCGGCCGGTCTGTCACATGTTAGTAAATGCTGTCGGCATGGCGGGGGGCCGGAGGTTATACTGCAGGGGTGATGGGCCGGAGGTTGTATACTAGGGTGACAAGGGGCCGGATGATATACATGATGGGGAGGGGGGCAATGGGGTTAGTTGTTATACACAGAGGACAATGGGGATGTTATACATAGGGGGCAATGGGGCTGGTGGTTATGCATTGGGGGGATAGTGGGGATGAATATTTATGCACTGTGGGAAATGGGTCTCAATGTTATACACAGAGGGCAATGGGTCCAATATTTTTCTGCAAATAGTGTAAATGAGGGATCAGTATTGTGAATAGCGCAATCCAGAGAGCAGGTGCAGCATGGGAGAAGTCTTAAAGTATAAGGCTTTGACAGGACAAGAAGAAAGTTCTAAGTCTCTGGAAGAACAGGGGATGGATGATGGGACAGAACTGTGGATTGATTTTTTGGCTTAGAATATTGGGGTTAGTTAGGTCTGGGGTGAGAGCTGGAGCCAATAGTTACACTAGATGAGGTGTGTGACTTGGACCCAGATGATTTCTTCAGGGTGCGCTGCTTATTACAAACCAGGTGGGGGAAACAAAAGGCCTTTATGACTAGCGCCGGAATAACCAAAAATATAGAAGAAAAGTCTACATTTTAATATTTAATGTAATCTACCAAACTGGTCAAAGAGTAAAACCTTCTAGCACAATGGAAGGAGACCTGAGCTTCTGAGATCCAAAGCTGAGCCATGTCCTATAATTTTACTTTTAATTTTTTGTTTTTTTGCAATTGATTATAATGGCCGTCCCGGTGCGTTCATCGCTGATGCCCCTGAGGGGGTTAATAACGCATCTGACTATGATTCATCTGAAAGGGAGAATGGGCTTGACCTGAATAATAATATTCATCTAAATTCATGCCGCTCCTTTGTGTGTCTTGATTACGCCCCGGGCCGTCCACAATGACAAAGATTAATAGGAAGATTACACCTGAACTGCCAGGCATCGGTTTAGCGCCCTTTTGACCAGGGCCTGCATGGCACGTAAGGGCGCCCATCTACAACATTGATTTGTGTCTTTCTCCTCTACCTCTCCCAAAACCGTCACCTCATTAATTTCGGCCCCTTCCCCCTTGTTACTCTCTTCACAGTCCTTATCTAGGGCCACCTGCACGTGTGTCAGGGAGATAGCTCAGTGACTTCTTCCCTGGGATTTAAGTACTGGGCAATAGCTTACACACAGTCCCATTCTCTAGATGACTGCTCGGACATGATGTAGGAAGCGTTATCTTAGGGCTGACACACATTGGACATTAATAGAAAAACATGTGTCCGTGGTGTGTGCAGAATGTCAATGAGGTTCCCTGCGCCTCCTGCGCTCTCTCCCACCGACAGGATCAGTCAAGTGCTGCCTTCACTGTGCACGTGACACTTGCCTTAGTTCTGGCCTCATAGAATGCCCCTACTGTATGTACTTATATATTCTTGTGGATTAAATGACAAAGACTTTGTTTATTTTCATTTAATACTCAAGAACAAAATACTGTCATACTAAATGATTATAACTGCTACTAGATGGTGGCCCGATTCTAACGCATCGGGTATTCTAGAATATGCATGTCCACGTAGTATATTGCCCAGCCACGTAGTATATTGCCCAGTTACGTAGTATATTGCCCAGTTACGTAGTATATTGCCCAGTTACATTGTATATTGCCCAGCCACGTAGTATATTGCCCAGCGACGTAGTATATTACCCAGCGACGTAGTATACAGCACAGAGCCACGTAGTATATTGCCCAACCACGTAGTATATTACCCAGCGACGTAGTATACAGCACAGAGCCACGTACTATATTGGCCAGTCACGTAGTATATTGCCCAGCCATGTATGTCACAGGTTAAAAAATAAATATATACTCACCCCTTGTAGTTCTGTCGCCTGTGTTCGGTGCAGGCGGCCGCTTCCGGTCCCAGGGTGTGATGACGTCGCGGTCACATAACCGTGACGTCATGGCAGGTCCTTCTCGCGCAGGACTTGTGATGACGTCGCGGTCACATGACCGTGACGTCATGGCAGGTCCTTGTCGCATACCATCCTTAGCACCGGAACCTGCCGCTTGCATGGAGCGGTCACCGGAGCGTCGCGAGGAGCGGGAGAGGCGGTGGAAGGTGAGTATATAATGATTTTTTTTTTTTTTTTTTTATTCTTTTTAACATTAGATGTTTTTACTATTGACACTGCATATGCACCATCAATAGTAAAAACTTGGTCACACAGGGTTAATAGCGGCGGTAACGGAGTGAGTTACCCGCGGCATAACGCGGTCCGTTACCACTGGCATTAACCCTGTGTGAGCGGTGACTGCGGGGAGTATGGAGCGGGCGCCGGGCACTGACTGCAGGGGAGTAGGGAGGGACTATCGGACTGTGGCCGTCGCTGATTGGTCGTGGCAGCTATGACAGGCAGCTGGCGCGACCAATCAGCGACGCGGGATTTCCGTGACGGAAGTTGCCGACAGAAAGACGGAAGTACCCCTTAGATAAATATATATATATATATATATATATATATATATATATATATATATATATATATATATATATATATATGTATAATATTCTACCCCTGTGTACAGGAATATAACTACTATAATACTGCTCCTATATACAAGATACAAGAATATAACTACTACTAGATGGTGGCCCGATTCTAACGCATCGTGTATTCTAGAATATGCATGTCCACGTAGTATATTGCCCAGCCGCCACGTAGTATATTGCCCAGCCGCCACGTAGTATATTGCCCAGTGACGTAAAATAAAAAATAAACATATACTTACCTTCCGAAGTGCTGTTGAAGTCCTGGCGCCTCTGTACGGTGCATGCGGCAGCTTCCGGTCCCAGGGTTGGCATGAGCGCTGGACCTGTGATGACGTCGCGGTCACATGACCGTGACGTCATGGCAGGTCCTTCTCGCATAGCATCCTTGGCACCGGAACCTGCCGCTTGCACTGCCGAGGACACCGTGCCACGTCGGAGGGTGAGAATAACCTTTTTTTTCATTATTATTATTATTATTATTATTTGTAACAGATCTTTTTACTATTGATGCTGCATAGGCAGCATCAATAGTAGAAAGTTGGTCACACAGGGTTAATAGCTGCGTTTATGGAGTGCGTTACACCGCGGTCCATTAACGCTGGCATTAACCCTGTGTGAGCGCTGATTGGAGGGGTGTATAGAGCGGGCACTGACTGCGGGGAGGAAGGCGCGGCCATGTCGCCGCCGGACTGTGCCCGTCGCTGATTGGTCGTGGCAATGGTCGTGGGCGTTTTGCCACGACCAATCAGCGACTTGGATTTCCATGACAGACAGAGGCCGCGACCAATGAATATCCATGACAGACAAAGAAAGAAAGAAAGAAGGACAAACAGAAAGATGGAAGTGACCCTTAGACAATTATATAGTAGATAATACTGCCCCTATGTACAAGAATATAACTACTATAATACTACCTCCTATGTACAAGAATAAACAACTATAATACTGCCCCTATGTACAAGAATATAACTACTATAATACTGCCCCTATGTACAAGAATATAACTACTATAATACTGCCCCTATGTACAAGAATATAACTACTATAATACTGCCCCTATGTACAAGAATATAACTGCTATAATACTGCTCCTATGTACAAGAATATAACTACTATAATACTGCCCCTATGTACAAGAATATAACTGCTATAATACTGCTCCTATGTACAAGAATATAACTACTATAATACTGCTCCTATGTACAGGAATATAACTACTATAATACTGCTCCTATGTACAAGAATATAACTGCTATAATACTGCTCCTATGTACAAGAATATAACTACTATAATACTGCTCCTATGTACAGGAATATAACTGCTATAATACTGCTCCTATGTACAAGAATATAACTACTATAATACTGCTCCTATGTACAAGAATATAACTACTATAATACTGCCCCCTATGTGCAAGAATATAACTACTATAATACTGTCCCCTATGTACAAGAATATAACTACTATAATACTGCTCCTATATACAAGAATATAACTACTATAATACTGCCCCCTATGTACAAGAATATAACTACTATAATACTGCTCCTATGTACAAGAATATAACTACTATAATACTGATCCTATGCACAAGAATATAACTACTATAATACTGCCCCTATGTACAAGAATATAACTAATATAATACTGCCCCTATGTACAAGAATATAACTACTATAATACTGCTCCCATGTACAAGAATGTAACTACTATAATACTGCTCCTATGTACAAGAATATAACTACTATAATACTGCTCCTATGTACAAGAATATAACTACTATAATACTGCTCCTATGTACAAGAATACAACTACTATAATGCTACCTCCTATGTACAAGAATATAACAACTATAATACTGCCCCTATGTACAGGAATATAAGTACTATAATACTATATTTAATTCTTCCTCCTCCAGACTTACTGCTGATACATAGGTCCATGAAATCCCATTTATTTTCATTGCTGCACAGAACAGAATCCTAAATCTTTTTTGGCTTATTTCTTTATTTTTGAGGATATTGAAGATGACTTTTCTTGTGCTCGTTGGATCAGTATAGGTTATGACTTTGGGCATATAGATGTTTAGTGCTTAGCACGTTCCTTTCTTTGCAAACTGAAAAGACAGCGCCTGTTGTCAGCCGGTTGCTGCTTCGTTTTTCGTCCACGTACTGTAGCCGGTGTTCTGTAAAGTTTGATCTTGTGACCTTCACTTATGTCTGCATCTCTAGGAACATTCATTGCCTTTGTATCTTTTTTGCATCCTTTTCATTCTTTGTGTCGACAATGATTTGCTCTTTATACTTTTGGACCACTCTCTTGATTCAGCCATATTTTGAACATGCAATCAATCTCCCATTCTACAACCCCCTTGCCAGTCCGGGTATCTGATACATTTTATCTGATTAGTTGTATCAGGAGAAATGGAGACGGCACCTGCATTGTAGTCAAATAAATAAGGCAGCTCGCTGTAGCGCCAAAACCTGCAAACATGAAAATTGAATTGCATTACTGACTGTGTATGAGTTGGTGACTCTAGGTAAGCACCTGTTCACACTTTGTCTATGTTTGGATGTGACAGTCAGTTTTTTTAAAATTAGCACCTGCATTGCAAACCTATGAGCTTGGGGAATCTATTCAAGGGAGAATAGTTCTGAGACTGCATAAGTTGGTAAAAGTGGCATTTTGTACATTACCTTGTGGTGTCAGGCTGATGATCTCCATCTCTGGGTGCGGGAATCTGCAGAGGAGGTGTCATGTGTCCCCCAAATCTCACCTCTCACCTGACTGACTGCTCATACTGTAATATGTCTATAAAAATGATCTGTCTGTGAATTCGTCCTCATAGATGATCACGATTCCCCGGCACCCGGTTCCTATACATTCTAATTAAAAACTCTTGAGAGGTTTCCTGTCAGAGCAGAAGAGCGATGATGTATCTCCTCTAAGTGAAGTGGATGCAGTCAAGAGGTTTTTACAATGTATACGTAATTAAATGGAAAAATAGAAAATACTTACAATAATAGGACAGGCACTTAAATGTGAAGGATTTCATATTACACTGCACACAAGTGATTGTCGTGTGCATGCTAACCTCATCTATTTATTATCCGTGGATGATAAAGCGCCGATATGTTCAGTGGTGCCTCATACACAAGTCTCTACTGACAGACACAGCCATCACAATCAGCGTCATAGTCCAAATCTCCTTCTGAGTCCTACACATCTGTACTAAACCACTGTGACGGGACACCAATGGCCGAAATACAAGTGCTGTGCCTGATCCGACCCTAGGAATACCTGAGACCTGTGACTGATCCGACCCTGGGAGTCACTGAGACCTGTGACTGAACCGACCCTGGGAGTACCTGAGACCTGTACCTGATCCGACCCTGGGAGTACCTGAGACCTGTACCTGATCCGACCCTGGGAGTACCTGTGACTGAACCGACCCTGGGAGTACCTGAGACCTGTACTTGATCCGACCCTGGGAGTCACCGAGACCTGTAACTGATCCAACCCTGGGAGTCACCGAGACCTGTAACTGATCCGACCCTGGGAGTCACCGAGACCTGTAACTGATCCGACCCTGGGAGTCACCGAGACCTGTAACTGATCCGACCCTGGGAGTACCTGAGACCTGTGACTGATCCGACCCTGGAATGCCTGTGACCTGTGACTGATCCGACCCTGGGACTACCTGAGACCTGTACCTGATCTGACCCTAGGAGTACCTGCGACCTGTGACTGATCCTACACTGGGAGTACCTGTGACCTGTGACTGATCCGACCCTGGAATACCTGTGACTGATCCGACCCTGGGAGTACCGGAGACCTGTACCTGATCCAACCCTAGGAGTACCTTAGACCTGTGACTGATCCGACCCTGGGAGTCACCGAGACCTGTAACTGATCCGACCCTGGGAGTACCTGAGACCTGTGACTGATCCGACCATGGGAGTACCTGAGACCTGTGACTGATCCGACCCTGGGAGTACCTGAGACCTGTGACTGATCTGACCCTGGACTACCTGAGACCTGTGACTGATCCGACCCTGGGAGTAGCTGAGACCTGTGACTGATCTGACCCTGGCTGGACCCGAGTCCCGTGCCCAATAGGACCGTGGCTGGACCCAAGTCCCGTGCCCGATGGGATTCTGGCTGGACCCAAGTCCCGTGCCAGATTGCACCCTGGCTGGACCTGAGTCCTGTGCCCGATGGGACCCTGGCTGAACCAGAGTCTTGTGCCCAATTGGACCTTAGTCCCATGCACACTTGGACCCTGGCTGGGCCAGAGTCCTGTGCTCGATGGAACCCTGGCTGGACCCGAGTCCCGTGCCTGATTGGACCCCGAGTCCTGTGCCCGATGGGACCTTGGCTGAACCGGAGTCCTGTGTCTGATGGGACCCTGGCTGGGCCTGAGCTCTGCTCTCGATCGGACCTTGGTTTTTCTAGAACTCTGAGTTGATCCACCTATGAGCTGTGCCCGATGTGACCCGGGATCTACCTGACCCTTGGTGTGCCCCACTTTGCCTTTTTTGCCCTTTATGCAGCTGTGGATATCCCTGAGCTCTGTGTCAGATGCATGTTGTAGCTTACCTGAGCTACGCACCTACTGACCCGGGTTGTAAAACTGCGTCTGCAAATGGTTTTCTATAGGATTTCACACAGAATAGCCATTTAATCTGCTTGAAACGTGATTATCATGTAGAGTCACACAATGTCACAATTTAATCTCATTGTGAAAACTATAATGATTTATCACTTTCACAGATTTCACTTTGCCATGATATTAATCCCACATTTATGAGAATTTTAGTCCTTTTTTCTTTTTACCTGAAATGTTCGTATTTCCTGTGTGTGATTTATCATGTG